>NC_047533.1:43253944-43553944 GCF_012275295.1 Melopsittacus undulatus
TCATTGCTTTAAATCAGACTATCCTGAAAGGGACAGACCTGTTGTCCTCTCTCTTCATCTGCCACAGCCACTTCCCTTGCACTGGCAATAGCACCCTCACACTTGGGGGACCCAACCTTATCTGATGACCACAACGATCAAAACAAATGTGCTTATTTGGTTGGACAGGGCTCTGAGCAACCTGATCTAGGTGAAGATGTCCCTGCTCACTGCAGGGGGTTGGACTGGTTGGCCTTTAAAGGTCGCTTCCAACCCTAAGTATTTTGTGATTCTATGAACAGTATCTCTTCCCATAGCAGGTGCCCAGCCTTCTCTTTCTCTTGCTGTCAAACCTTACATTTCTTCTCCTTGGCATGCAGCAAAACCTCAGGCTCCAGCTGAGTTTGGCATTTGCCTCTCAATCACTCATTTTTACAGTAAGAGCCACTTCTAAATCTCAAGCAGCAGTATCATTTAATATCTTTTGAGACACAGTTTGTGCATTTGTCTAATTACCCAAAAGGCACCTTATCCCAAGGGGGACCCACCGTCTCCAGCTACCCAACAGCTGGCCAAAGTCAGCCGGCTCCCCACCAGCAACGGGCAGGATTACCATAGCTATTTATCCTCTTAGAGAATGACAGTCACATCTTGTCTGGTCATGGTTGATTTTCATCATCTGATTCCCACCACATGGATTAAAATAAGCAGCACCAAGAGTGAATCAGGAACTCATAACAGGCACTGGTACAGAGTCAAATAGCATCTATCACCCATAATTATAATGTTTTGCTCATTCTCACCTTTCCTCCTGCCCCTGTCCTTTCACATAGATTAAAGCCATTCCACTGGTTACAGAATTTCAGCTCGTACTTCACGGCATTATTTTCTGCAATCAAAACAGGCAGATATAAAGATACTGCATCACCATGGCAGAACATTCATTACAGATACCTGCAGGCTAATGTGCAAAACCTCACGCATAAGCTGTTTCTGTGAAGCAGTAAGTTAACATCTTCTACGCTCCACATGCTTGCCTGTAACACCTTCCCACTGCCTCAAACAAGAAACTCACTGAGACAAGTTTGATCTTTCACTTCTGCCTTCATTTTTCTGAAAACTAGCACTTCTCTTGATTACTGACTCCTGTTTTTTCTCACTGTGTTGCTTAGCAGCTTGTCATGAGTTACTTTTCCCCACATCATTCATGCATCCCAAGCAAAAAATAAAGATGCATAAGAGCAAAGAAGCAGGTGTTTAGAAAGCCAAAATACATTTTTGGCAGCATCTGCACAGCAGATACTTTCAGCAAAACTATAGGCCCAATTATAACTATACACAATAAATCCTTGGGGCAGCACATAAGAATGAGAGAACTCTCTTTTTTCTCTCCCAAAACACGAGCCAGACACTTGTCTCTGACTCTTTAAAGCAATTGTCAGGAAGGGAAAATGGAGGTGTATGCACACCTCCGCCCCAGCTTGGCCAGTAGGACTGTCCAATGACGAAGGGATTATTCTGGGATTCAGAAGATCAGATAGTAGCCTTTGCTGCAGCCTCCTCACATACCTTTGGCCAGCCGCCTCATCCCTCTGTAATGAGCAGCGGCAATTACCAGAATGCTGAGAAAACAAACATAAGCTGATTTTATGCTGAGCCACAGACACAAGGTGAAAATTCCTGACCTGCCACTGGCCAAGCTTAGTCAGGAAGCTTAGTCAAGAATTCCTACCCATTAGCAATGGTTAATCAGTGTGTTTAATTCACCATGGTGCTGAGATTAAGATGTGTTACAGAGTGACTAGAGACAGGTTTAGTGAATCCAGAGATGATCTCAGTATTGTTGCACAGCGCTGTATGATGCTGACAAGCTGTGCTATTAAGAAGCTCTATGCTATATATCATCTCAGAGCACATAAAACTGCATTTAACTTAAGCAAGTCCTCCACAGTCACAATTCAATCTCACGTACAACACAACCCAGCTCAGCATCACAGCTGTGACAAAAAAGCACATTGACAGCTAACCATCATCAAAGCATTAGAAGTGTTACAATGCAAAGGGCAGTCTGATGATGCTGGAGTCTGTGCCCCGGACCACTAACAACCTCATCTATGTACAAAATGGTAGCTACATGGGTTTTAGCATAGTCCCTGAAAGAGGGACACTTTGTGATCCTCGGCAACCAGCAGCAAGGTGACCTGCAGGTGCAGTTTGCCACTTGGGCTCATTGGGACAGTGATTTACAGAGACACCTGCTTCAACTGTTTTGCTTCCCAGAATAAGCCCACTCAGCTCTTCGCTCTCCAACCAGACTGAGGTTTGAAATCTCCTCAGCACAGGTCACAAAGTCCATACCAGCTTTCTCCAGACTGGCAGGGCAATTGCTGGCCACAAAAACAGACATGCAGAAAAAACTTCCTGTGTTTAGAAGACAATACTAATTTGAAAAGAAGCAAGGGGATGTGGGAAGAGACAAGCCAGCTTCCCTGAAAGGTTCAGTATGATCCCAGAGATGAACTAGTTAGATTAGGTCCTTAGCAGCAGGTAGTTTAAACATCACTAGACTTGGAAGAGCAAGCCTTCTGAAGGTGAGGACAGTGTCCCTGAATTACCAGCTTCCTTGTCTATCAAGAGCATAGCCACTCACACCTGGGAAGCCACCAGGTATTCTTCACAGCTTATTTAATTCAAACATATAATAATGCACAACCACTCCCTCTAACCAGTGAGTTACCTACAACACTCAGAATTTATTTAGCAACATTACAACTGGGCTTTGCATCTTTTGCTTTTGGTGTTTATTCATTGCTGAGCAACACGGGAGACATCCGCATTCCTGTGGGAAGAAAATGGCACATGGAAAACCAGAGGCAGCTGTCTACCTTGGGGTATAGCCATAGTTAGGTCTAACACAAATACTTTAAATAGCAGAGGCCTGACAAACTCACTTGGAACATTGGTGTCTGAGTTATGTCCCCAGTTGTATTGCACTGAAACAGGTCAGACCACTGCCCGCTCTGGCAATGACATCAGGAAGGCATGAAAAGACCCAGCTCAATGAGCCCATGGCAGGGGTTTGAACTAGATGATCTTAAGGTCCTTTCCAACCCAAACCATTCTGTGACCTATGATTTTTCCTACTAGAAATAAACATTAAGAATTAAAGTGCTTGCACCACAACTGTAGTGCCCTTACACGAACCAGTCCCTTCCAGAGGGGTCTAGAAATGTGATTTTTAATGATGCACCTGTGTTTCTAGGTCCAAAAAGTTGCATGTTCTAGGTAATCATAATTAGTTCAACAAAAAATGCTCAGTTCAAAACGCCTGTATTTTCAAAGCTGAAGTGAACAACTTTAGAAGACTTGTTCATCTTAAGGCTAGCAGAGCCTGTGCAGATCTTAAAAAGAAAAAAGTCATACAATACTGTAGGAAATGAAAAATGAAAACATTTATGTGACTATAGCACACAAAAAAGAAGAAAAAACTCCCCAGGCTCATTTTGCCTAGGGACAAAGAGACAAAGTAGTAGAATAAAGCTAAAATGGTAGTTTAAATCTCCCCAAGCTATCTTGCCTAGGGAAAAAGAGATGAGGTAGTAAAAGCTAAAATGATAGTTAAGGACCTGTTAGGGTCTTATACAAGGCTGAGATTCAACTCAATTGAAGGTAAAACTTTTTGTGGGCCAAATATCCCAGCCCTTGGTCTCACGGCAACCTTATCAAACAGCACAAGCACCCCCTGGAAAGTTCTCAAGCAGACCTATGTATCACTTCCTATTTCCACTTCCACCATTTCTCTGCTTGTAGGAGTGGGAGCTTTCTTCCTTGGTGGGAAACTTCTTCCTCAGGGCATTTTACTCTATCTCAAACAGCATTTTGTCCAATCGCAGTGGAATATCTTGTAGCTCCCAACGGAAGAAATCCAGTTTATGAGATTATATTTATTTTTAAGTGCTTGACTGTCACTCCTAAGCCCTTTGGCCTTGTATTGACCTTTAGGACTTCAAGACAAAATGCTATTCTACTTGTACTGCTTAAACAGTTTTAGCTTTGGGATTGTGCCAGACAGACAACTGACTGCAACTATTATAAGAGTCATTTTCCAGCATGTGGATTACTAGCATGTGGCCACTTAAGCTAATTTTATATGGGATCAGAAGCCTTATAGGTCACAGTCTCATGGTTTGTCACTCAGCTGCATGTCCTTTATGTCAAAAATCCTGCATCCTATGTTCAGTCAGGCTCTCTCCAACTGTATGTGTAGAGAAAACCAAAGAATATGGTGCATGGGTGATTATCAGGCTTTGTTATGAAAAGGAGTGAGGAAGACTAGCAGAATTTTGGTGCAAGACTTAGTTTGTGATACAGTTAATGATTACTTACATCTGCTGTAGCCTTGAACTCCTCATTATGTACAGGGCAAATCTCTTCCTCAGTTCTGTGATCCTTGTTGCCATTTATGTGAAAATGAAAATGGTTAAAACAGTTACCTTTAATATTTATATTATTTCAAGTCACATATTTTGATCAAATCACAAAATTTGACTGCAGAGTTTTGTATTTTCAAATCTAGGTATTATTTTCTTTTTTGCAGCTCTCAGTTCCAAAACCTCCTTGACAGCCCTCACAGCCATACCACATAAGGATTTATTAATACAGGTCTGCACTCTTTGCCAGGGCTTGGCCATTTCATGCTGGTCAGCCTGTGCACCTGCCTCTTGCTTATCTGCACAGTCCCAGTCATAAGAATTCTGACAGAGACTAGGCAAGCATCCTTTAGAAAAAGACTAAACCAGTTGATATGACCAACGGAACCGAACTGCTTCACTACAGTTTCTTTCTTAGAAATAGTGAAATCAGAGCAGAGGAGCTTCACGGAGTCTTACAAAGCCTGGGTGAAAGCCCAAGTTGTACAAAATGCTGAGACAGCCCAACAGCCTACAAGTATTGAAGACAGCAAGAACTGGAACAATCTCACTCCTTTTCTCTCTTGTTCCTAGCTGCAGGAGACCTTCTCTTCCTTTGCCCTTACACTAGCAATGACAGGAGACAAACTTGTTAACCCAGCAGGCAACTATCAGCAGCTTTTTTCCCCTCAGAGTTAAGCTGCACCACTCTCTAAGCAATTCAATGAGCAACAAAACAAGCCACAGCACAAGCAACTTGCAGATGCAGCTAGCACAACAGAGGGAGTGACTGGACAGGGCAACGGGGTCTTCCCATTGTTACAGAGTTTTGCCATTAAATTGTTTCAAGCCCTTTTATGAAATCACAGAAGTAGAAAGACAGAGGCAGCTACACAATTTTGCAAGAAGACAGCTGGGGTGAGTTTACAACTCACCAGCACCATCATTTGATGAACTTTTCAGACTGAAAAACCTCACTCTCATGAACAAATCTGGTTAACCTCTGTTAACATGCCACCATTTCTGCAGGAGCAGTAACAGGAGCACAAATTACACAGGAGTCATAGTAGACAACCTAACAGCCATTTCCCTTTATTTCAAATGTGTGACTGCAAGCATTTAGCACCTTTCAGCACAAGTTCTCATTTTGGGTTTTTTTTTCTTTCCAATCCTTGCTTGCCTGACAAACCTACCTCAAATTCTTCAGTCTATAGGTAAGAAGCACTTACACCCTACAAGTAGGGTTATACCTCAGATGCATTCAAAGGTGTTCAGCACAATTACAGTTGACCATCTCTTCTCTGTTTTTGTTCCATAAATAAGGACTTTCCAGTAAGCTGCAGAATACTAAGTATAAGTTGAGGTCATGGGCGTGGAGTTGGACATAAACTGAACATCTCATTATTTTAAGCTCATTCATGTCAAGTCCAACCAATTAATAACTTAGTAGGCATAAAGTGTTACTCATTCCTGTTAGGTTGAGTAATTTTCAAAATGGGATATACACATTTTTCAGAGAGCTCTTTTCATATGCATTTGAGTTAAATGCCAGCCACACAGGTGTGCAGAACTTCTGCAGGACCTATTCCAGCAGTCAGTGTCATCCCTGTCCATTATTTTTTGCAGTTAGTTTTCACACTTTAAGAGCTCTTGTTCTCACAGCTAAGTGGGGTAAAACTTCCAAAGATGGGAATAGTGTTCAATTAGGTTCCAAATTTTTCAAAGACTTCCTGTTAAGGGATTTCTTGCAACATTTACTTACTCCAGTACTGGGTTATCGGATGTCCATGCACTATTAGATCTATTCTACAATAACTAGAACAGTTACTTAAGAAGTTTTAAAAAGGAACATACCAAATACCATTTTTGTTGATTTCAGAAAGTTTATTGCACCAAATGCCGCAAAGAAATAGACCAAAATGAAAGCGTACATAAACAACTATAAGAAAAAAATCCATGTAGCTCGACATTGGTATTCAGTCATTCCTAAAAAAAGCCTATGTGCTCCAAACATGCAATAACAACACACTTCTTTTTTTCTACTATGGAAAACCTGCTATGTATGCCAAATTAGCCCACTTGACCTGAAAAACACCCCCGGTCTAGAGTATATTCAGCAGTTCAGACTCAGTTTTGATTTCCATTTTTGAGGGATAAATGTTCATTTTGTGTAAACTTTATATACAAGAATTTGGTGTGTCTGAAAAGGGTTTTTGACTTTAATAGTAAAAAAGCATGTAGTAGGGAATGGGGAAGATCATCTATAACTCTGGAGGATGCCATAAGAAATATGAATTACAGAACCAGTGTCTATATGTTTCTTTTGGGCAGATGAAAGAGAGTACCTAGATAATTAAGATATTTAGATCTTGGTATCATTTGGGGTCAAAAAATTCCTTTTAGATTAAATACTATGGTTTAGCAGTTATTCCTTGCCTCTGTGTATGAAGGTTTAGTCTTGCCTGGAAAAAAAGCATACATTCTTTAAATTGCACTGTGTAAACTGCACTTACGTGGGATTTTGGAAAGACTGTGCATTCCCACTTAACCAAGAAAGTATGTATTGAAGTTTACAAAAACCTACATAATACTGATAAAACCAACTTTGGAATATTTGAAAATTAAGCTACATTATCAATTTTAAACACATCTGTACATTCATATAATTTTTTATCCTATTAAAATAAAAACAGAAACATGCCCTAAAGATGTCTAACAACACATCTGTAAATACTTACTGCCCTGTCATGCCACACTAATTTACATAAACAGCAAGATGCTACCAAAAACAAGTTAAAGACTTAAGAGTCAAAAGAAGCCCTAGAAGGTGGAATCCTGTCAACTGAGGTAGTACATTTGGTGGAGGGGAAAATATGTATTTAAGTTTCTGTAGTCCAGAGCCTTTTAAAGGTAATAAACAGCTTTTTCCTGGATTTTCTTCCTCCCACACTAAAACTATGAGAAAAGAGATAGTTCATCAGGTAAATTCTGAAGAGCAGCAAAATGTTAGAGAAAGCAGCAAGAACTATAAAGTTTTAGCTTGGGCTGAAGAAAATCCAAGTGCTTCTGACCATCAGCTCACATGCCACCCCCCTGGCTAATTTGAAGTCTTGCCCAAAGTCAGATTTAATTTTAATAGTTGATATAGTAAAATCAGGTGTTACTGATCATGGCATTAGTCTTGCAATTACTGAATGTTGGCTGACCTTTGACTTCCTAGCGCACCGTGATAACAAGAGCACATATTTCCATATTTAGCACGTATTTCTTTGAACAGAGTCTGTTCAGATAAAAGCCCAATACTTAAAAGAACCGAAACTGACTTTTAATGAACCCAGCTACTATTTAAGAGTGTCATGGAATAGAGAAAGTACATGAGGATTTCTATATACATTCAGGGAAGCAGTTTTGTAGCCTTACACATGCGCACACACACATTTTCCATCACAGGGGTAGCTTAGGAATATGTGATTTGCTCTAAGGTTCTTACTTTGTCTTAACCTTAAGGAATAGAGTGGTATCTGCTGACAGTTATATTCAGAGGTAAGTTTACTTTCCAGCAGATAGGAGTCACAAACAAAAGATAGGGAAAGCTCTCTTAACTGTAAGTAGTAAAAGAAAACATGAACCATAGAGAGATTTTAGCCTTTTTAGGCAGAATACTAGGGACAAATATGAAAATGTGATAAAAGAAACATCTGGAATGTCAGATCAGAAACCCAGCATACAAGGAACAGCTTTAGAAGCATTGTATCAGAATATTAAGCAATCCTCCACTTGGAAACAACCTCTCTTCACAGTAGGTCAGTCTACCTATTTCCCTCAAAAAGCAACACAAGGTTAATCAAGACCCCTATCACATTTAAACAGCTCACAATATGCACATTTCATTGTTTCAAATCACTGAAAGTTTACTGTAGAAAAGTCCAAACATCAAGGTAAATAAAAACACTTTTAATAAAAGTGTGTCCCTTCAGTCTTAAAAAACTGTCATCACCAATGAGGAGAACTCACAAAGAATGACCAGGAGTTTCTTACTAGAATTCAGTATTCTCAAGCAATTGTGTTGCTAGCATTTTGCTTGCAAGCTCACCATTTCAGACAGCTCATTCATGCTGGCTCACAAAAGAACAGTCCAACACCGAGTTTTCCATTTCTTCAAGAATGTTTGTTCTGATCCTTTGTTCTCTCTCCTCAGTCTGGTCCATAGTTTCATATCCAGCTTAACGGTACTTTACACAAAAAAGAGTCAATTTTTACATTCATGTTATCAACCAGATGAAAACAGTGAAATACAAAAGTTTATTTTGCTTTCTAGAAACATAGAAGGCCAGTATCAACTAGTGGAGAAGTAGTTTCTGGTCTCAAAGTAGTTAACCTATTAAGGAAAGGCACCCAGATGATAGTTCAACATTTCTGCAGAATCAAAGAGGGTAATTGCAAACATTCATAATAATATCAAATACTGGGGTTTGCCCCCTACATTTCATTTTACTTCAAACAATGCTCCTTTTATTCCTACTTAGAGACAACTAGTAGCTGGAAAAAAAGTAATACTTGTGACTAAAGGTTTGGTGAGGGGTTGATTGTTGTCTTCTATTTCCCCAGTAAGATTGTCTTCAGTTTGTGCCCATTGCTTGGTGTAGTGCATGCGCACTAATAGCACTGGTATTTGACAAACACGTTTGTCAAATTCATACTGCTTGGAAATAGTAATACTCGATGACACTAAGACACAGGTTTAGTTGCCAGGACTACAGTCATACAGAAACTCAGAGAGTTATTGAAGTTGCATCAGCAACAAATGTAAACTTGTAGCAGAAATTCCATAAGGCTTTCCCATAAAATCCCTATCTCAGAAGTCCATTCCATTCCACTTTTAGCCATGGGCTCATCTGAATGTCTCCTCATTAAAACAGAAGCAGCCACAGCTTTCTTAACCTCTTCTGCTTCAAGGAAAAAGTCACACGATCTCATGAACACCTCCATTCCCACACTGCATTTGGCTGCTGAATCCAGGTTCCTTGTTCTGAGCCCATGATGTCTACTATACAAAATCATGTGTATGCTCTGCTAGAAAAAAAATGTCCCATCTAATACACTTGTGTATGTATAGGAATGCTATATACATATTTTACAACTCATCCTCCTCCCCAGCAAAGAAACATGCATCACACCACATTCACAAGTGTAGTATTACAAAATCCATTCTAACTCACTTGTTCTTTTAATTGTTACTTCATGGTTTCAAGCAGCGTTTTGGAGGGCAGCTCCTGGACTGCCACATAGTGTTAACTTTTGTCCTTCGAATAAAAATAAAATGCAAGGATGCAGTCACTTTCTTGCTTTAAGTCAGAAGTCAGATTGTAAGAAAAACCTGAATGCCTTTTACGTCATGTAAACTGAAGTCCTCCGATAAAACATCCAGCTGAAATCAGAATCAGAAGGTGTAGAAGGTACAGGCATCACCTGCTTTCCTCAGTGTTCCCCTTTACCAGTATTTGGCACCTCTGTTCTTCATTCAACATTCCCATTTTATTTGTTTCACTTTAAGGGAATGACTATCCTGAGATTTTAATTTATAAGAGTATTTGGGCAACATACGGGGAATGAGTACTTGCTATAGCAGCCAACAAAGGCAAGTCATTGGATTCAATCCTACAAATTAAAAAGAGAGACAGACAGTAAAATATACAATCAACTTCACAAGAGAA
The DNA here is from genome assembly GCF_012275295.1 of Melopsittacus undulatus. Classification (NCBI taxonomy): domain Eukaryota; kingdom Metazoa; phylum Chordata; class Aves; order Psittaciformes; family Psittaculidae; genus Melopsittacus; species Melopsittacus undulatus. The sequence continues at coordinate 43,264,047 of NC_047533.1, forward strand.
ACACAAGAAGATATTTTTTATCCACTTTAAAGAAAGTGGAAGTGTCTTGCTATGCTGAGTTAACTGTTACATTATTATTTATTCCCATTACTTACATACCAGTAAACACAGGTAATAATGTTTAAAACCAAGAAGTATGCTGTCCTTTAAGTCAAAAGATAGCAGTATTGCATTTAGTAGTATATAATCTTTTGGGGTTTAAATATTTTTATTTATTTGCCAAACCATAAGCCTCAGCTTTAGTCTTACCAGTCAGTAGGCATCAATAAGCCCAGTTTAAGAAAGTACTAAACATTAGCTTATGAAAGATTCTGCATTTCATGTTTTGAGTATAACTCAGTTCACCATGGAGTAGGACTCTTACTGAAAGACGACTAAAAGCTGGAATTAATTCATTATTATGTAATAACAGTACCAGGAATCTCTCTCAAACACTATGTTCAGTTTCCAACCATTTTCAAATGTAAAGCTGCTCAAGTGCCAGGACATATCTATATATTTATATATATCTGTACACATATGCACACACTGAAGAAAGTGCTTGTTTCTGGGTTTCACTACTGACAACTACATTTCCCAGTATGAAGTCTTGAATAGTCTGGATAAATTTTGACCTACAGTGCTAAAACCCATCTTCTTGGGAATGTGTATTCACTTCTTCCCCTTCCCCCTCTTCTGCTGTCAGCAGGTGCATCCCTAAAGATTGTATGCCAATCAAGTACTATTGTTAGAAGACAGCTGCCAAAGAGGACATCTGCTTTTCTTACATTTGCTTTTTGAGAAGCTGTCTTTGCTCAAGATACAACTGCATCACCTACACAAAAATGTTCAAGTATTTGTTGGGATGAAGCTTTCACTAAGGAGACTGAGACAGAAAGAGTACATATGAATGCATGGATAACACCCTAATGCCCAAAATCCAAACTTTCTTCATTCTGAACATTTAGGAATGACAAGTAACTGGTTCTTGCTGTAGAACTATTTCCTTCTGATTTCCAGATGGTTTTATTAGATACACAATAAAGTGCCAGATACGAAGAAGCAAGATCTCATGGGAACAAGATACCAACATCAGAAACTGGAAAATAACAGCCCCAGGTTTTGTCATTAAGCAATACCTGTAATACTCACCCCAATACCATTCCTAGTTCTTTTACATGCACTCTTGTATGTCCTCGCAGATATTCTGAAAGCATTTTGCTTTTGAGATACATCTCTTGTAGTCTATCCTCAAGATGCATTATGCACTGTAAACACAGACCAAAAACCTCAGAATGGCTTTAACAATCGCATGCAAACTTTACAGGAATGTAAGCATATAATTTTATCTTTTATCTTAGCTGTAATGTCTTTCAAACTAAATCTCCATTTAAAAATCTAGAAGAGGCAACTGGTTTTGTTACAAGTGTGCTGGCACCATTAAAAAGTTATCACTACCCCTCAAAGGGGAACCCCCTCATAAAACTGGGGCATCCTAGCTTTTTCAGGCACCATAGACAGCACATCCATTTTTCATTAAAGTCAGCCACATTGTTTCTGCTGACTTAAATAGTTTTAACCAGGTTCAAAGACACTCAAGACATCTTACTAAGAATCAAACCAGAATACCTGGATCAATACTTGATGTTTGTTGTCAGTATAATATTTCATGAATGACTCAGCTTAGACAACAGTTCCTAAAATTGGCACTCTAGGGATCTGCATTCAAGAAACTAAGTACTAGAAGACACTATTATCTGTTGTAATTTCATAGCTCTTTACTCACTACAATATAAGCTAGGTTACAAATCCTCTTTAAACATTTGTTTTAATTAGTTTTAGGTACTTCTAGTTTAAAATGGCTTAGACATTTGACGTTGCTTGCCAAAAGGTAATAGTTCAAACTGAACAAAACAATTTAATCACTCCCCTTTTACTTTAGCAGTAGCATGCTAGAAACATGTATTATCTTTAAATATAGTCATGTGATGCATGGTAATTTCTCATACACCAACCGCAGGAGAGTAGATGAACCTTAGCTTCAAAGAGAGAGGTTTATTTTCATAAGACAAGGACAGTAGGTATGATGTCTTCACAAGATGAGTAGTAGGATGCCTTATCAGGTATTTTGTTCTAGGACAAAGGTATATTCAAATCGATATATTCCTTATTTCCACCATGATGACCACTTCAAAAAAGTTAAATTAGTTCAGCTCTCCAAACTCCAGGAGATGAAAGCAGGAAGTGCATGCAGAACCTTGTATTATCACATATATAATCATCTGGCAGGCATAGACAGCAATTAGAAACAGTAGCAGCAAATAGCTTCAGGCCATCGTCCAATGTGCTTTTCAAGTTGAATGAAAGCCGTAAGTATTAGAAATGAGATCCTGTGAAACCAGTTTTGGTAATTAAAAAATAATAAGCAAAGAAAAGACTTGTAAGTAGTCTGCCATGTATTTTCTGGTCTGGAGTAAGATGAAGATTTTTAATGATTCTCTGAGTTTATATTAGGTCTTAACCATGGAAGATAAAGAGGCATTTTAAAAACATGCTACATAGTAGTAGAACAAGATCACTGACACCAGTGGAGGAAAGCTTTTTGAGTGTAGTTTATCTGTTTGCTTCAAGTGAGTTTTCAGTCAAGTCAGTATACTTGTAACACTTCTGATTCTAGCTGAAAGGGAAATATTCTTTTCCATTACAGGCAACCTTAACACAAAAAGCCCACAAGCACTTCCCCAGTGGTTGAGGGGAGCATGCAGCTGATTCACAAAGTGGCAGTTCAACATATTTTGATTTCAGTACTTATGCCAAAGGATTATGGATTTTTATATTTTTTTAATATGTGAGAGAGTAAACAAGGAAATAATAAGGAAGAATCCCACATTATTCTAAGATTCTTTATATGCAAGATTATCTGTTCCTCCTGATACAAAGAATCAAAAGACATTCCTCCCCATAAGTTTAGTACATGAATCCATTTTGTTCAACATGTTCAAGTTTTGGGTTTGTTTTTGTTGGTTTTTTTTTTTTGTACTGTCAGCTTCCTCTGCAGCTTTCCTCATTGACTAAATGGAAAAAAACAAACATCAAGTCACTTCTAGGAAAGTAGCTAAAATGAGTTTAAAGGTGCAGGTAAAACTTGACATATTGCTTATATGCAGCAGCTATGATCATAATTTCCCTTGCTGGTGTGCTGCAAAGCTCTGCAGTACAGTTACCAGTCTGACGTGCCACAACAAAGGTATCACCACTTGCCTTTCATCCAGTTTCAAAAGCTGGGCTTTGTTTTTCGTTACACCACAAAACTCAAAACCTTAACTCATCTGAGCAGTAACTGCATGTAAAAAAGAATGCACTCCTAAAGGAAACTTCAAACATACTGCATTATGTTCATCTCTGATCAATATGCTTTTGTCAAAGCTTAAATCAATAGAATCACAACAAAAGAGTCACACTTCTCCCCCTAGAGTTTAGTGGAATACAGCTTCCATGCACTGATGGTTTTGTTTTAGTAAAGAGCTGCAAAAGCCACTAACATAAGGATTAAAGTGTCTCTGATATGGATTATAGCAAATTTCCAAACTTCTAGCACTGTCACTTCACTGTGCCTTTTTCCAAGAAAAATGAAAATAAAAGATCCCTGAAAAATATTCTACCTCCAAACCCCTCTTGCATCATACAATGCATACAAAAGTTGCATACACAAATGCAAGGGCAACATAGGAAAGAACAATTCAGTTGCAGAATCAACTATTCAGATTAAAAATGCCAAAACTTAAGGTGCTACTATGCAAATGTTACGATATCATTTTAACCAAACTTGTGTATTTTTCAGTGTCCAGAAGAATCCAGAGACAATGACAGCATACCACATATTTTGCCTAGCATTTGACTTCAAGAACTTAGTGTAATCAATACCACTAATTTTATTCAAAACAGTGCAACTAATACCATTTACAGCTGTTAGTGTTTAATTCTATCTTCCTCTTCCATCTGCTAGCACAGCCGTTACACAGGCTCCTACAAAGTTTCTCAAGACTATCTGCTGAAGGACAAACCAATTCAGTTAGTTGAAAAAGGGATGACTACTGAAAAATCCACCCTGTCTCCCCTCACCTACAATTGTGCGATAAAACTGCATTGTAATTACCACTGTGAGACTTGTGGGTAATTTTGCTGTAATCAGCAAAGCCAGTATTACTGATTTGCTCTGATGAACTCAACTACTAATGAGGACAGGAACGGATGTTGTGGGACAGGGATAATGCAATAGGATAATCCCCTGCTGCAACCCATCTGCCTCCAGGTGTTTTCAGGTTTCAGTCTCCTCCCAGCAATTCTATGGAGACATTGGCAAGGTTATCTGAGACAGCACTTGCTGACAGAGTTGGCTAAAACATGCATAAAACAGAAGGATCAAGTAAACACAGAGGCACAACTATTTGGGAAAGAGAGATAAGAGGCATCCCCTGCATGGAGTTGGATCAAAAGCCCAAGAACAGAAAGTTGCATGCTAGAAACAGGCTTGGGTTGATAGAAGCTTCAACAACGTAAATGGAAGTGTGGAAATAACACAAAAAATAAAAGCCAAATTTAAGAGCCCTAATCATAAACACACGAGAACCATGCTAAAATTGCCTGAACAACTTCAGTTTTGTCATATGCATTTGAATAGTTAACTTTAATATGACCTATTACATGTAAATTACAGATAAAACAGGATCTGTTATTGGCCTGTACCATTCATTCTCTCAAATATATTGTGTCAACTCTGTATCACTTCAGGATTAGCTCATCGGTACAGCAACACAGTTTGCAAAACTCTGCTCTTCCTACTTAAGCTAAGCAATTTGCATTACCTACAGTCTCCAGTAAAGAAATACTTACAAAGTCAGCTGGGACGTTGAGTTTGTAAAGCTGTAAAATAGACTGCAATAAACTGGATACTTGACTTGAAACCAAAACATCCTTGCCTAACTTCATATTGTCCATCATCTTTCTCTGGCTTGTAGCTACTTGTACGTTCCATTTATCTGTGTCTGCAATAATGCAGACAGCTTCTGCTATGGGCTCATCTAGCACTGGATGCTGCAACAGATAAAGAATATAAACATTATGTGACACTTTCACATACATTTTTGCAACTCAGTTTGAGGTTCCACTTTTAGTCACACTGAGGCAGGGAATAAGAAAGTGAACCAACAGGAAACCAAAGCCATCTCAAAAATGACAAGGAATACCAGCTTCAGTGATAGAGTTTTACATCTCTCAACACTGGGTCAGTTAAGTCTTAACTGACAATTTGATCAAGGCATTTAAGTAGTGCTTCAAAATTACTACTCCAATACTTTTTTCAAATATTCCACCCTTCCTGAGAAGATAAGTTTCTTCCAAAATGGAAAGAATAATAATTTTACTGATCCAGTGATGATGAAAGCATATTTAAAGTTTCAGAGCTATACGAAGGATTTTGCTCTGCACAATCAATCAGACCAATCTGATATGTTTAAAGAAGTTACATACATGTGCATCACTGTTCCAGGTAGTATATGAACTTATTCCAGCAAGATGATCAACTGCTGCAGAGCAGCTGTTGACGATTACTAGATAAACATTTAAAATTGCACATCAAGGTCACAGTTACGTTAGTGAAAGGTTAGTTATTAATTATATAATTATATAATTTAGGAGTACTTGAAGTAGAGTAAGAACATGGCAAAGTTTCTACCTATAGACAATCACTTTTCTGTAGTCAGTCATTTCTGCTACAGTTTAGTATAATATAGGCCTCCACAAGACTTCATCTCCCTTGCAACACATGCCACCAATGGCAAAATAAGATCCAACTTGTTTCAACTTGTACATAATTTTATGACAAATAATTGCCAGCTATTGTGACTGAGAAGCAGTTTGAAGTTTTTTCCTTGTTTGTAACTTGAAGTTGCAAACAATTTTCCTTGCGCTTATCTCTGAAGAGAAAGCTTAAGACACTATAAAGGAAAGCACACGATTCTTGTGTGAACAGGCTTTGTACACAACGCATTAATGGCTTACATCTTCCAAGAAGGAAGACAGGTGTGGCTGTTACAAACAGTAAGTAGAAAGAAGGCTATCCAAAGGACCTGCTTCTGTAGATCTTGGTAATATCACTACTGCTATAACTCAGAACAGTACATTAACTCACATGCATTGCATGAAGTAGGTCTGCTAATAGACACTGCTTGAGTTTTTCATCATTATTTATCCCATGCAGCACTAGATCAGGTATATACGTATGACAGTAACCACCTAGAAGTGATCTTCCAAAATTTTTCACACATTGACTGCTGATTGTATTTGACCTGAAATACAGAAATACAAAGCACGTAAGATTCTTGCTTGACAAACTGATTCAGATTTTAAATGAATGAGAAGTTTGGTTTATCATCCCTGCTTCTATTGTAAGTATCAATCAACACTGTACTCAAAATACACAAAATCAATTACTGGTGCTCTTTGAAAGAAAGATTTTAAAAGCTGAACTTGAACAAGGTATCAATTCCTTTGAATTTATAAAAAGGCAAAGCTAAATGTATTAGAGCTTGCGATATGTACGAGATCCATGTTCTGCAGCTAAGACTGCAAAATTTTTTCTCCAGCTCAGCCCAAGCAGCAAACTTTCTAGTTACCTACCTTAAGTATCAACAAGCTCCAAAGTTTTCAAACAAGATGCATTTATTTATTTATTTAATATCTGTCTTTGATTTGCAAATTTGCTTGTCCTCGGATGTTCTGTCTACATTAACTGTTTCAGGCAGCTTACATAAAAAAGTAATCAACCTTTTTTATTAGACATATGAAGGGCATCTTTGTCACAAATTTCACTACTTAACCCTGCTCCATCTTATGTTTTCTTTTTGCCAACTCTGGTTACAAGAATCCTAACCACATCACTGTCTACTATGGATTTGTTTGCAAGGAACTTACTCAAGATCATCGAGGATTTCAGACTTTAAACCCTGAACACCTCTGAAGTAGCAACAGCTTTTGACTCCATTTAGTTCCAAATTAGATTACCTTGGTAAAGGAAGTTCCACTTCTGCAAACTCTTCAAGTCTTTTGCTGACATTATCATGATGTACTTCATCAGGAATACAACAATCACCTTCTTCATCACTGGCTCCAAGAGCACTGTCTGAACTCTCGTTCCTTGGAATGTCCCCTTCAGCTCTGAAGGAGCTTTTACTTCCAGCATCCCCATAGGGGACATCTTTAGCACCTACTTTAGGGGAATCCTGTTTGACAGCAGAACCTACTTCTACACAGCTAGGGGAATAGTTCTCCAGATTGCCAGAGCATAAAGTTCTAGTTTCTTTCAGGCTTGGCAATTTTACAGTTTCCAAATTATCTGTGGGCAAAAGTGGTTCACTAGATATTGTGTTCACAAAATTCATTTCAGCTTCTTTACTTCCTGTATGTTGGTGAAGTATATTCTCCTTCCCCACACAAGGCGAGATTTGTGCGTAACAAACATCATGTTTACTGAAGGGTATAAAGGCAGCTTCGCAACTTTCTTTTTGATTCTGAGAAGCATTCACAGGCAGATTTGTGGAACTTGAGGTACAATGTATCACCTCTGTATTTTTTCTCAACGCTTTCAGATTTGCTTCCATTTCTCTTCTATGAGTTTCTAAGTCTGACTCTGGTGATGCTGAACTTCCAATCTGAAAAGTGACCTTTTCCAAGTGTGAGCTCCTGTGGCCAGACCTTTCAGGACAAGGTAAGGCAGATGACCTAACGGACAACTGGTTTTCCACTTTACTCTCATTCTGGTTCCTATTCTTCTTTATCTCTGTTAAGTCATCCAATTTAGATGGCTCTTCAAAGTGGTAGGATACAACTCCTGTATCAGTGACAATTCTTTTCCTACCATCAGATGTTCCCTTATGAAAACTGCTAGTTAGACAGTCAACAGATGCTTCGGAGTTCTGACTGGCCTTTCCTATTGCTTCTTTCTTTTCTTTTGAAGAGGCTGGGACAGCATGAGTGCTTTCTGGGTCATGTGCCCACTCTGCAACACTATTGTGCTTACTTCCATCATTCTTTGGAGGTAGGATTGGAGGCACAAGAGCAGGTTCATTTTTAACAGTGACAACAACATAATCAGATTCCTCTACCTCTCCCTTTTCTAGGGCAGTTGTGATCTTGCTTCCATTTAGCACTTGATCTTCTACCCCAGCCTTCTCACTCCATGTCAGCTGATTTTCCTGCAGCTCAGAGCACCGAATGAAGTAAGTTAGAACATAGAGCAAGCGCTGCACCAACTCTTTGCGTTTTCCAACAATAACAGTTCGAGTCAATCTCACTGGAGAGCCTATGGCACCATAGAGATCACCTATACAGGAAAACAATCACATGTTTATGTTTGGTTGTGATATAAGCCTAAATTCAACATATTTTGAAACAGCATTTACTATGGACACAAATCAGACAGTTCTTTCACAGCAAGTTCATAAAAATTTAAAACAAAGACTAACAAAAGCACTTCTACTTGTTTTTTGTCCAGAAGGGTTTTAATGGTTTTGTGAGTAGCTGCTATTACTCAGCTTCTTTCTGTTCAAAGCCACTAAGGATTTTATTTACATGATGCTTACAAGATATGATCACTTGGAAATTGACACAACAGGGGGTGAAAAGGAATATAGATCCCGCTATACTGTTTTCTATTTTATTACATATTTTCTTTCACATTAGTCATTTTATTTCAGTAACTTTTTCTGTTAAACACATGAATTTTCATACAGATAAAATCTAAATTACTTTTTTCAGGACCAATATAAGAAAAGCAATAAAGGATTCAATATTAGCTTAATAAATAAGGTTCTGAAAAAAGAGGCATGTAACTACCCTACTGGGCTAGGCACATGCACTTCTATGTACTTGGAGTCAACCTCACTAACATGAGCATTTATTTTTGGCATGGGATAGCAAAGAACTAGAAAATGTATTCACTAAAAATACAACTGTAAAATGAGAGGTAAAAACTACAACAGAAGTGTGTTCCCCCTCTCAGTTCCCCCCAGGAACTACCTACTTGCTAGTTCATTTATCCTGGAGAACTGTTGGGGTTTTGTTTTTTAAACAGAACTAAGGCCATACATATCCTGCTTTCCACATATTTGTTTGGGAGAGTATAACTGTTGTTAGCTGCTTGTAATCCTCTATCAGTTGAAGGGTTTCTGCTCCGAAGTTCTGGGTGAGGTAAGCATAGATAGTAAATAAGGCAAGATCTCTTATCAGACAAAGATGGGTTAACTCAAGAAATGTCTATTACCACGTTCAGTTAACCCAGTTGTCTTCATCTGACAATCATTACTGAACACTCAAGTTGTCTTTGTCTAACCAAACTATGGCTGATATCACCAGCAGCCAGGAGGCAACCACCAACTCAATTTTCTTTATCCATCAGAAGTGTTCGCCTTGAAATCAGGCTTCTCTGAAGCATGGCTTTATCAGCTACCTGCTAATCCACCCAATTTGTCCAGGTGGCAAGACCTTGCACAGGGCTGCTCAAATGTTTTGGACCAAGTTTGCCACCAGGATTTTGTGCTAGACCTCAAGAAGCTACACTAAATGAAAGTTAAAATCAGAGCTTCAGGAAGGTTTCTGCCAAGGGCAAGAGGACCTCTGGTTTCAATATGAGGAGATTAAAAAAAAAAAACAAACCCACACAACAAAAATAAAAACACATTTATATTCAGACTCCTCTTCACCATACATAACATAAAAGGAATAAGGCTCCTGACTCCATTCCTATAAGACAAGGATCAATGATACAGTAATTCCACTTCTTTCAGTTACTGTCACACCTGCCAAGATCTGCCATTTCCTATAATGCTAGCAATGCACTGGAGAAGCTGCTGTGTGGTGGCTTCAGTGTCTTCCCCTCATTAAGAACACCTCTACAACTAGCCCCATAGCCTAACACACAAGCAAATTCACTCCTCACTAATGGAAAGTGGGCTACAGACTGCTCTGCTGGAATTTGCCTCAATGCCAGGTGGGTTACAAGGACTAGCACTAGGAAAGGAAACAGGAAGATGTATTTTTACTTTTAAGTTGAGCACAGTTGCTATGGAAATCAGATCCAGGCTTTATGTTCATTTGCACAATTGACTTTTATATAAAACCATTACCAATAACTCAGTACAAAAATTCAAAATTGTGGTCTTCAAAACATACTAATGCTAACTGCTAAAACCATTAAAGCTGACATTTAAGACAGCATTATGTCTTCCTGATAGTGGTACTTACTATTTTATGTAACTGTAATTGATATTTAATATATAACAAAAACATGGGGCTGACGGTGGAAATATACAGGTACAGAAAAACCTTTTCCTTAATAAAAAGTAATTTCCATTTTAAAGCATTACACTCAATGATTTTTTTATTCCCCCTCCACCTCTTTCTAAAGACCACCAGCAGAGGGCAACATCTTACTTTATTATCAATTCCTGCTACTGCCAGATAAGGGCTTTTGGACTTTACAAGAACGAAAGAAAACTAGAAATCATTGAGTCCAGGCATTGAGAAATTGGCTAGGCCAATGCTGGTAGCAACATACAACCTGGGGAGCTGAGAACAGAAACAGATTCTTGATTAGTCACCAGCGGTAGCTTCTGGGAGCAATCATAAGAGCTACTGTGTCCAGTTCAGCTGGAGTTTTTTTAACTCCAGGCCTGGCTCCATCCTCAAAAACCTGAAAAAGCTACTATTTTACCCTCCAAGTCTAATCCATTAGTCCTCTGCATAACACTTTAAAGACATCCTAAACCAGGAAACACATCTGCCAAGGTAGCAATTCTTACTTTCATAAAGACAGCTGAGAAAAACAAACTTATCTGAGACAATGAGAAAGAAACAATCAGCAGCACAGTATAAATGTTACATTATTGTTTTACTGTGCATGTGTGTTACTTTACAATCATATATATCAGTTAATATACATATAACTTTCAGTTAAAGTTAAGGCCAATCTGACATCAGACTTGCAGCTGGTTCCAAAAAGAAGAATTTCCAGGGATTTACCACTGGCAACATTATTCTCTCAGCTCTTACCTACTCATTTGAAAGCAGTTACTTAATCCCCTGCATCAAAATAACTTAAAAGCTATAAGATATTTGACCAAGAACAGCCTGAGGACCTTGGCACAGAAAGAATATCTTGGCCCAAGCCCACTCACATAACTGAATTAATGAAGGTAGTGCCAGTTGCCAGACTTCACTCTTAATCTTGATGTCCAGACTAGCTCTGTGAAAAAGAGATGAAAAGAGGTAGCCAGGACAGTTTCAACTACAAATGGCCCCCAGGGCCCAGAAAACTCCTCAATCCAGTCTTGTTCTTCCCAAACTGCTCAGACTACTCACAGTACTTGCACCATCTTAATACTTCTATACCAAGTTACTTAGCCAGGCAGCGTAACAGAGGATGACAATGAGGGACCAGGGAAAAAAGCACAGAACTCAGGCTATTTAAGCTGGCCTCCAAATTCTGTGTTTAACCAGGTAGTCAGTCTTTACAGTAGCTCTGCCCAGCTTACAGCCAGGTACATCTGTAAGTGTTGATCTGGATCACAAAGAGCTCAAATAAGAGAAGTGAACACAAGAACGTGCTAGTTATAGTGAAGTCTGAAGCTTTCCATTTCCTACTGACCAAGTTGTGCCCAGAGAGGGTTATATGGATGGGATTTTGCCAGCATGTTCACAGACTGCGATGTGCGCTTCTCGGAGAAGGCCTTTATGGGAGGATGGTCAACCGGCATTACTGTTGGAACCCAAGCCAGATGGTATGTCAGCACAGCAGTTAACAAAGCAGCAAAGAACCTAGAAAAAAGAATACGACCAATGTAACACCAGCAAAAGAATGTCCCATTAAGTGCTTTAACACATGCACTGGGATGCACGAAAGCTTTTTTTTTTTAAAGGGTGGAGGAAGCTTACTGATTTTTGTTGATCTGTTCTATCAGAAATGTAAATTCTTTCAGAAAACGTTGGCATAAATGACTCTTTTCCAGGGTGCTGGACATCATATTGAGCCACACAGGCTCTGCAATCCTTGGAACAGAATATAGGTTCCAGATGGTAACTCTGCTCAAAGAAAAATCCACAAAAGGAAGTGTTAACATGCCCATTTCAATCTGGCAAACAAAAGTAGCCCCTTACCTCTTCTGTTGTCCACTGATTTTTATTGATTTTTTTTGTAAGATCTAGGAGACTGAACAAACTGGAAGAGTTTTATTCTTCGGGTAATTACCAGTAATTACTTGTGCCCCAGAACACAAGTCTGATTTGGTATACCAGAAACTAAGTGTCTACATGTGAATCACATGTCTTCCCTTTCTTGCATTTCCTCTTGCATTTGCATTCAGAAAAATGATTCAGAAATCATTTTGAGGGGGAATAGAACCTATTCTATTCATTGCAGTGATTCATTTCCACATTCCAGACATTACAGAAACTCCATCCCACCAAAGACTTGTCTCTCTCTCTCCTAGCCTCCCTTTCTTGGCCTCTAGCCATACTTCCTCTCTTAGGTACCAAAACCTTTGTGGTCTTTGACAGCAACTGTCTTGTCAGCAACTTAGGTTACTGTTCGGCTTCTATGGCTGGGAGTAGGCAACTCATCTGCGTAAATGTAACAGTCAATCCATTCATCTGCGCAGGCATCAACAGAAGCCAACTCCTGATGAGATCTTAAAGACTGACAACCACAGCTATAGCTGAGCTTAACAGAACTATTTTTGCTCTTGTTCTGAAAATGGCTTAGCTGGTTTTACTATAGGTTTTTAAAAACACTTACCCAATACCCAACACAGAAAATTCATTCACTCTAACATCAAGACTGGCTAAATTACAAGACCCTGCATTCAGTTGCTTATAACTGGAAATGACAAATATCTTAAGAGGGGCATGACAAGAGCTCTCCTTGTAATTCAGAATTCTGTTAACTCACCTGAATTCTCCCAGGGCATCCATGACACGGCTGATATAAACCTGCACCCTTTGGCTGGATTCTGCTATTTTTCTACATGAGATCATGGCCTTGATTAAGAGTTAAAGACACAAAACAGCTTCTTAAGGGATTCGCATTCTTCATCTTTTTAAGCTTCATTAACATGTCAAAATAATTAAGGTCTAGCCCCAGTGCTACACAGCCGCTCAAGGACGTCAATAGCTGCCAACCTCCCTCCGCCTCATGAGAGGCCAATCCCTGAGACTGGGCATAGGGAGAGAAAATATTTTTTGGGAGTATGGAGAAGACAGCAACAAACATTTTGTGCCTCTTTTTAAGTGACTGCATGAAACCATAATTTCCACAGTCTCTGCCAAGTCAAGAAAACCTCACAGTGAAATATGGTAAGAAGGGAAGAAAAAGAAAAACCACCCATACCATAAAACTCTCAATTCTTATTCTGACTAGAAAAGAAACTGCATCTCTTTCAGCAAATGCTGAATTCCTTCTCTGGGCTCAGGCTCAAGACTACATGTGTAAGGAGGGAGGGAGGCTCAAAACCACGCACCTTCTCCCACTCTTAATCTATCAGATTCTAGAATACTTCATGCTGTTTGACACTTTTCCACATTAAGACAAAACTAGTATTCTGTACCTTTTCTATTGCATATTTCAGCTTGTTCATGTGAGATTCAAAAAGAGGGAAGTGAGAGAAAAAGAAATCCTGGAAATTTCTCTGTGCTTCTTCTTTTTCAGGCAGAGAAAAGATTATACTGATTGCAATTTTTTTCCTCCGGACTATTGCAGGATTGGAGCTGCAGCTTTCATCAGCCATACTAAACATTTCTTCAGTGGACCTGTAAGACAGATTTGTTCAGACAGTTACCAATGTACTGAGAGGTAAATTGTCTTCTATCCCTATTTCTCTATGCAGTAGAATATAATTCATTCTTGGGCTACTCTGACTCACTACAGAAGACTTTGCTATCACCTGTCTCTGAACAGAGGATACCCAACATTTTGATGGATAAGACCAATGCTTGCTCAGATAGGAGGAAGGCAATCCCTGAAGAGGTCAGCTCCTAAAGTAGTGTAACAGCTTCCTCTGAAACACAGCTTCTACAAAATCCCTCCTTCTGGATTTAACTTTAAAGGGGATTAATAGAATGGAGACACAGTGCACAAAATCATTAGCAATAAAGGTTAAAAGTAATTTCAGAGCTCTGAACTGCACCCAGCACTCACGCTCCTGCTCGTGATGCTCTTCAGTCTATACTGCTCTTCATTAGCAAAGTTGGGAAACATGGTACCTATGCTGCTCCAGCATCTTAAAATGGATGTTTAAGACACTTAACCATGCAAAATAAAACTTTCTATTTTAACAGAAGACTAAATGTCACCACTTAGTAATTACTGTGAAAACACAAACTTAACGCCTACAAATACATGTGTGACTAGCTGAAAGTTACACATACTTCAGTTTAAAATGAAATGTTTTCAGCTAAAAAAATGCCCCAAACCCACCCAAAAAAACCAAACAGTGGTTATTTTACAACCATTATTATTTCCCCAGGTTCTGTTTATCCACTTGATGGTTCTGGCACATCTCTTTCAACAGTTATGCCACTTTTCAATATTACACATGGGTTGATACAGGGATCAACACTGCTCAACTTCTTGGTTATCAGCCTGGCATGTGGATCAAAACAGACCTTCAGTAAGTCTGTAGATGATGCCAAAGGGGTAAAAAAATGGTCAATGGACCAAGGAGGCTGTGTAATCCCCATCCTTTTACATTTTCAAAACTCAATTAGACAAGTTCAACAGCAACCTGATCAAAATTCTAAGCTAGTCCTTTACACAGGCAACTGATTTGAATGATATCCACAAGTCTTAGCCCAGCATAAGTTTTCCTGCTATTACACAAAAAGGTGGCAATCCCCTCATCCTGCTCCTCCATAAATACTTCCACTGCAGTGGTGAATATTGATGTTACTGGATTTACAAAGCTATTACTTTTTCTTGCTCAAAGTTCCTTGATCAATTCCACAGAAAAAAAGAAAAAAAGGTATCTAAAAAAGTATATACTTCAATAAATAACACAGTATGATCAAGTGTCTTTTGGAAGGAATCTAAATAGAATAATGGCTTTTAATCCTCTGGGAAATTATAGGGGAAGAAGGGTAAGTACAGACAAGGAAACCATTAGAACATAAATGGAGACATTCAGAGCAGCAGCTTATATGGAAATAGCTTGGGTTTGGAGTTTCTTTGTAAGTCAAGACTGCAGTATCAGTGAGTGGTAATTAAAAGCTTGAAGGCTTTTCATATTAGAATTATCTTGAAATGGAGCCTGTGGCATTTATAGACCACTATGAAGCAATTAACAAGAGGAAAGCCAGAATGCTAAGCATTCATTCTAAGTTCATTCTAAAAATAAGTGGTTTACAGAGTTTGACAAAGCTAAACATTCAAAAGTTTCTCATCATAGAGGTATGAGTTCAGGAATACAGGAAAACACACACAATAAAACCCAGTAAAAAAAATTTGTGGGAAACCAGAGTTCAAGACAAAAACATAACCTCATTTGAACTTCAGGAACTTGCATGCAGAGACACAAATTCCCAAGGAAGTTGGGAAAGGATGGTCAGTCAGCATCTAAGAAACATCACAAGTTTTTGTACTGCTTCCCAGGAACAGAAATTGAGGAATTTAGGTCTGTGAGAGAAGCCTTTTCAACAAAGCTGCTAATCTATCTTGCCTGCCAATTGACTACATGGAGTTCCAGCTAGACAGCTCATTTTCTTTGAGCTACTGGCCTAAAATATAAGTCACAGAGACTGTAGAATCTTGGCTGTACAAACTGAAGTACAAACTCTGCTGTCACTGAAGTATTCAACCAAGAGCCTACTGTTTTTTTTAGCAAGTAATCAGAAAACAAGTATCTACTTTGGCTTAGAAAGAATTACAATTCAAGAGTAGTTCTAGATACTGGAAATATTAATACCCCGTTTCCAATATCTTTCCCCAGCATACATTCTCCAATGTGGAAGAAAAACAACTTAGTCCTTACAGTGAAGCAGCAGCCCAAAAAGGCTACTTTCCTCTAAAGTGTTTGTTACTTTAGTAGCACTGAGGAAATTTCTGTTTGTGAAACTTTGGCCACTTTTTGAACTGAGATGAAATTATCTTATTTGCCCTAGATGTTTTAACTTTTGCACTGCTTTTAGCCTTATTTCTTTAGGAAACTAGATTAAAAATTACTTCAACTTACTGAAAGGAAAATGCTTACTAGCTTTTTCTCAACTGCAAACATGATTTAAGAAGCATGACTGCTACATTAGCATTACTGCATTATTCTTAATGTTGAAAATTATTCTGTAAGAATATCCAGGAAAAAGCTTTCAGTATGGACACTAGGGAGAGAAGTATTTTTAGAAAGGTTTTGGTTTTCTTTTTACTGACCACATATTTTAACTGGCAGCTTTTAAGCTTCACTTAACTGAAAACAGTGATGAGGGAAAGAGGCCAAACAGCAGGAATTTCTTGTAGCTCTGCATTAATTCCATGCTGTCTTTGTGTGCAGGTAGATGAGTACATATGAGCAGATAATCAAGAACCATTTGTATTTCGTAACTGTCAAGGGAAGAATTTGCTTATTAGCTATGAAAGGTCTGCTACATTCCATGCTTTGTTATGCCACTGAGCTACAAAAGCTAATAAAATTCCGAACCAGCAGCCAAGCTTTTTGATCACTGCTTTTTTTTTCCTTCCTGTTTTGGCAGAAGTCACATGAGGAACATCCTGTACCAGCCAAGAGAGTTGTCATGGGCTATTACTCCAAAATTTCAGTAACTGCTCACTAGTCAGGCTTCATCATAGCATAATGTAATTACTGCAGCAGTACTGTTACTGTACCTTTCATTTCAACAGGATGCTCTGCTTCTTCAGAAATTATTTACTTCTATTTTACTTCTCAGAATGTGGCTTCAGACACAGCCTATATGCTCAATAAAATATTTCAAATCAGGCCTTGTAGTTCTTATGCAGCCAGAACTTGATCTGTCTTTATACTGGCAATCTTATGTAACACACACAGAACTTAGACTGAACTGAGAGCATTTAATAACAGGATTTGTACTTCTAAAGAAAAAGAGGCTTAAGCTCTGTTTAGCTTAAAATACTGCCAAACAGCTGGTGTAAGAAGAAAGGTGCTGCACTCACCACCTTGGAATAATTCCGTTCTCTAAGCTGGTTGTCTGACTGCGGAGCCAGCGACGTTGGTAGCTGCTAGAAGACGATGATGAAGAGCTTGGAGATGGAAAAGGAGTGACCAGAAGACTGCTCAGAGATGCTATCAAGAAAGCAAGAAACCCCACATATACTGAATTACAAAGAGTGTTAAATATTTTTCTTCATACTCTAACTGGGAACAATTTCCCCAAAATAATGTTCTTGCTTGCTGATCTTCCTCACATAACTCATTTGCAACAGGAAAGACAAATTTTAAGTAAATCTTGCTGCCTGGAGATATTATTTTCTTAGTCAGATATTCCCAACTAGCACATATTAAAAGTCATCTTATTCTCATTAGAAGCATTCTGTCATAAGATGTGTTGACCTCCAATGACAGAAGACAGATCTCCTGTCCTCCTTTTCCTATTCAGTGCAAAACAAATCATCTCTTTCCTTGCTTTAGTAAAGGCTTGAGTCAGTTCTTTCTCCATAATATAAATTGGTTGAAAACCAAGAAAATAATTGCTGTAAACAAAGAACCTCACTATAAATATTCTCACATCAAGGCTTGGGGAAAAGCAGAAGGAAAACCACTCAGAAGATCCAAAATATTTTGGATTTCTGGGTCATAAGGTGCCTACATTTCAGGTGAATCACTACACCAAAGAATTTTAACGTAATTGCAAAAGTAGGCAAACAAGTCAGACAGCAGATACCTGACCGAGCAATGCCACTGTCTCTGTCCTCATTTTGTCCTCTGCTAGGCATATCAACAGGCGTGCTGTGTGCTAAAACAAACAGATCAGATCAATAGAAAATATTACAAAACTCATCATACTATTTGTCAGCATTTAAAAAAAATGTTTACATTTAAAGGTCATAAAGAAGCAAAGTTACATCCTGTACTGTCACCCTAAATAAACAATATGGTGTGAGCAGAGATGGCAGCAAACAGTATTCCCATACTGAGTACTGTGTTACTGGAGGAAGGTGGCTATTTGCCCCAGTCTGTAAAACATCTCTAATAAGCTTAAGAATATGAACAAAGTCTACATTAGCAGAAATCATGTACGCTTTGAAAATGAGGGCTGGTGATACCCCCCCCCCCAACTGTCACTGTTGTCATTCTTTTGCGTGTGCAAGACTAATTTTATGCAGGTTAACATCATAATGAAATAGTCAAATAGGAGGTTCATTAAACTTCTGATTCACTCCACAAGCAGAGATTTATTATTCAAAGCCTCACAGTGAGAAACATTTAGCCTATGCTGTATTACATTGAAATGTTAGTAGTGCAGAGCCACTCAAATTAAGGAGCATGCAAGATTCACAAAGAAACTGCATTGGTATTCCAGTTCACATTTTTGCAATTACCAGAACTAATTAGGCCTAAGATCTGCATGGGTCATCAGTAAGCCTGTAAAAGAAGACTTAAAACTACATCAAAGTTTGGATAATTAGAGAAATAGATATTAAGAAAAAAAAAATCCAACCCAAATCTTAAAGCCTCCCAAGAACTCAAGAATCAATTCTGAATGTCTGCCAAATTAAAAAATAGCAGCAAGAGGTAAGAGAAGAAAAAGCTGTACACCACCAAGACACCTGCACACTAGCAAGAAACCAGCTATAAGCCAGGAAACATAAGCTCTCTAAGAAACATAAGGGCTCATTTATCATCAAAAACACTGCAATACCTTTAAAATTAAACACATGAATTAGAAAATAAATACAAACAAAAAGTAATTAATTTAGCTTTTTTCAGCAGGAAGAATTTTTAAGTATAAGCCAGATGTAACTGTTGTCAGTATTTTAGCCCCTTCTGTTTCTATAGAGTGGTTATGTATGTCCTGCAAAGATTCAAAAGGAGCTGGATTTGTGTGTGCATATGGATGGGTCACACTGTGGCTGGCATTCCACACAAACCTGCAAAGAAAGAAGCACTGCGGATGAGCCGGAGGGGACCTCCTTCAGACACACCCTGCAGCAGTTTGCTGCTACACAGCTGTAACACACCTAGGAAACAAAAGCAACGTAGAGAAAACGCAATGCAAAAAAGTTTAAAATAAAGACACAGACAAGAAGGTGATGCACAGGAAAAAACCAAACTGAATGAACAGATGGCCTCATGTTGTCAGAAAGACACAGAACCTGAAAATATTTACCTAAGTTACTTCCACTGCGACAGGTTCCCAAACCATTCTGATTCGAGCTCAGCTTTCCCAGGCCAGGATCTTGGTTGATGTATTCAAAGCTATCTTGTAAGCTAAAAAGTGTGAATAAAGTCAGTATTCCTTAAGAATGTGATCAATAGGCATTACTATTAGCTTGACAATTAGGCTCATTTTATGGAAAAAAAAGAGGGCTGAAGATTACAAACAAACTCAAGTAAGTTTTTCTGAAACTGTAAGGAAACAGACATTTATTTTCTACATAGGTTCCCCTTTGATTTACTGGAAGTTTCTCTACCTCACACCTTGGGATTCAGTTTATTCACATTTGCTCAGTTTTGGGACAAGGAAAAATAGAACAGATAAGAAACTGTATCTTCACTGCTGAAGGAAACAGAAGTGGAGTACAGGGACATAAAGGTTTCTCGGCATATACCCCCTTTTCACCCGTGGGGCAGCAGGAAGAGGTAAGAGGCTTTGATTGTCCATAGCACCTAACCTCTGAAATTTATTACACGTCCTGGGCAAATAAAGAAGCAGAAACTCAGAGATTTTATTTTTCTAAATGTGGGTGGCCTGGCTGGGATCTACCAAGCGAATCCTTCTCCACAATCTCCATTTCGTATTTTTTACTAGGTTTTCCACTTCGTATAAGTCATCTTTAGAAGTAGTGACAGACAGGCTACAAAAGGATAAAAAAATAAAAGCCAATTGCATTGGATAGGGAATTAAAAAAAAAAAGATATAAATAAAGTTCTTACTTATTGTTGCTTCCACTGAAGCTTCCTACCCTGGCTGAGAAGACTTTACTTATCATCAGCTGTGGGGGAGAGCTGAAAGGATAAACAGTCATTTCAGTGAGTCATCAATTCCAAGTGCCTGACAAGAGAGTGCATCACAGAAAAGGACACTCACCGTATATAGTGAATTTTCAAGGTGGAGCCTTTGTAACTCATTGCCACTGAGCCAAACATCATTTCTCCCAGCATGTTGACATCAGAGGCTGGTCTGGTGTACTATACAAACAAGAAGATGGGAAGAGCAAAGTCAATAATAAGTTGGCATACTATCTAATATAGTGCCTTAGTGCTACATTTTGAATAAAGACTACAAGTAAGTTCTGCTTCTCCATACAGACTAAGATCCTACATGGTTTTAACATAGTGCAAGTACAAGCAATTACAGCTGGAAGACATACTCTGTTCTGCTCACTAGATGGGCATTGTTACTCTTGCCTGCAGGGGGACCTCCAAAGGCAAAAAAAAAAAAACCAAGGAGAAATAAAGATCTGTTGTATTTGCAAAGAAATAGCAATGTTCCCATATACAGTGTTCGATGTAACCTGGAGGTGTCCACAGGACTTACACCCTGTAATCTGGATGCCCAAGCATTAAACTGACCTTATTCAAGTGAGTAAGCTCTCCTACCCTGCCCTTGCAGAAAGTTTCTTGGAAATATTTTTGATTAAATATTAGTGAGGACTGTGTTTCTAAGAATAATCAGACTTTTTTTTTATTTTGTTCCAAAGACTGGTCTGCAATAGCAAATATTTTTCTAGATGAAATGTTTATGTTTTTACTGAAAAACAGCCAGAGTACCTGAAAAACAGTTCTCTTGATTTCATGTTCTAATAAGACAATCTTAATATACTCATTATATTAATATATTAATTAAGACAATCTCTTAATATACCACATTCAACATGTTCTTTAGAACTGACCTGAAGCATAGATAGAAATCTTTCAAACCAAGCACAGAGAACAGTATAGTGCTTGTTATGACCTTCACAAATAATAGTGCTACATCTTTTGTAACTCTTTCAAAGATAAGACCAATATAGACCAAAAGGTTAAGATATACCCACATGTTCTTAGCCTACAACAACTTAAAGACAGGGCAGATATCACAAGGTTCAGATTAAATTGTAATGCACCAGAAATAAAACTAGTCATCCAATGCATGTAAGTTAAGGCTTTTAAATACAACCTTCTTCAGTAAAAATGGATAAATATAAGCAAGAAAAGTAATGAACATTACCTGATACTTCGGTATCTGTTCTTTGATACTGTGCATGCAGTTTATAGAGGAACTATTTGAAGAAATATTGTTGTTCCCATTGCTTGCTTGGCAGCTCTTGGCAGAAGTCTTTACAGAAGCATCCTCTACCATTTTCTGTGTCAAAATAGAGCAATATGGTGAAGACAAAGCAAACATGAGAACTCCCACCTCCAAACATAGCATAACAAGATTTTTATTCAACTACAGATAAGAGTATCTCTTATTTCTGTTACTTATTGGGTTCAAAAAATAGGTATCAGATTTAAAAGATGTTTTTTAAAAGGCCAGCATCAGAGAAAGTGCAGAACGACTCTCATATTTGTATTGTCAGACAAGTTTTCATAGTGTCACACACAGACTTATTCGTCAAAGTTTCACTGGAAGACCATTCACAATTATTATGAATCCCTCTGTCTTAACATTTGTCAAAGTTTATGTGAACAAAACCTGAACTTGTTCATTGCTTACAAATTGATTTCTGTAATCATTTACACAATCACTGAAATGGCATATAACTTTTGCTGCTCAAATGATTAACAAATTTCTTAAACAGAAGAGCAGCACACACAAACAAGGGGTGAATAAAGCATCATTTGGTACAAGTACCTGGTTATAAAGTTATTTGTTAAACCTTTGTTTAAAGAAGGAAATAGGCAAGCAAATGCTTAAATCCAGCTGACTGTTTAACTCAAGTTTACTCCCAAGTCAGTGTTAAGATGTCACTTTAACAACAGAAAGGTGTAAAGGAAGTCTCAGAATGACACCAATTATATTAAAGCTATTTGTACATGTTTCATAAGACACTGGAGTTTAACAGTTCTGTTGAACAAAACCCAGTTAGAGTTTGTTTCCTTTGACAGCTGTTTTTTTTTTCTTTTCAATTTTAATGTCCATTAGATGTTTCTTAAAACCACCGCATTATTTTGAACACACTTCTCACAGGCACTTGAAACAATTTATATGAAGGGAGCAAAACTATAACTTTGCAGCAACGAAAATTGCTTAGTAAGTCTTAGAAAGCTTCCCTCTCACACTTAAGCTTAAGAAATTCAAAATCCCTAAGTTAACATACATTTGACATGTATTAATGTAAACATTCATTCACTTGCTGCACATCAAAATGAAATGTGTTTTTCTAAGTCTCATTTTGTACCAGCATAGCTTTATTTCAACAGGGACATGTACCAGCAGAGATCAAGAACTTTTTTCAAATGTTAACAAGGTACATGTAGACAGCTTACAGAAAAGAAAGCAAGCAAGCAGGTAAAAGAAATAGTAATAAACTAGCTGCTAGTAAAAAGCTCAATAGCTAAATTTACGTCATGTATTTTGGCTCAGCAAGATAAGAAAGGAAGGATAACAGGAAATTAAATAGAAATACAAGTAAAATCCAATATTCCACAAGACTGATTTTTAAGATGAACACTACAGCACAATAAACATAGTTTTAGAATACTGGCATGATGACAAGATGATGAAATGAACAAAAAAAAAAAAAAAGATGCAGAAGAGGAAGAACAAGCCAAGAAAAGCAGAACAGATGATCAGTCATTTTAAAAAAATATATACAAACAAGCTCCTTTACCCATTTAAAAAAAAGCCTACTAGCCTGTTAAAAAAGTAAAATCCTGACATCTATATTTTATCTTATATTTGCACTCCTTTTGTGCATTTTTTTCCTGGAATAGTATTCATGTACTATTGCTTATCTAATTCCAGTGTGACTGTCATTAGGGGTTTAGAAATGCACCAGTGTCAGTAGTCACATGTTTAATGAGCTATTGATAAAAAATGCCTAAAAAAGTGGTTTGACACACACCATCTACAGAAAGAACTGGAGATTAGATCAAAAACACTGAAAATAAATGTAGTATATTAAACAAACATATGGTTAAATGGAATACAGACCTGTTAGCTCCCCAAGGTAAGTTTACTGTATACTTTAAAGCCAAACAATCTATTTAAATACTCAATGTGAATAAGCTTTACTGTATTCCGTGAAAATCATATAATCAACTAGGTTGGAAAAGACCTCCAAGATCATAAAATCCAACCGTTAACCCAGGGCTGCCAAGTCCATCACTAAAATGGATAAATGCATAATATACACATACATACACACATTCTTTTAACAGGACTGAGCTTGTGACCAATCTTGCCTTAACTTTAAATGAATCTAGTCTTAGGCTTGCCATTTGATAACATGCCAGACAAATAGCCAACATTGAAGATCACTTGTAACATCTATGTGTTTGCATGCTTTTCAAAGTGCTTTGGTTGTTTTATATGAGCACCTAGATTACCGTCTGGCTAGAAAAGATTATAGCCCTTATTACGTGTTATGAGGAAGGTTCTATGCTAGTGTTGCATAGAGTTTCTGATAGAACATTTTGTCATTAACTTTTAATGTATTCAAGCAAGAGAAATAATTTGAATATTTAAATGAAGCCAGAAATATATTTCTTCCTCACATGTCACGTTTTAAACCAACTTTAAGATACAAAACACCCCTGATTTGGGGTGGAGGGGGAGGTGAGTGGGAGTGAGATTAACAGACCACTCTGACCCATTTACCCTCTTAAGCAGATGATCAGTCATCAGCTGATGATGCTCAGTCTTACGGATTTAGCACAATGGCATATTTGCACTGTGACTGAAATAGAGATTGCTGGGTTTTAAGCACCTTCATAAAGAATTTCTACAAATCACAGTCATCTGTATGTAGCTACAATAAACCATGCTAGTCTGACAGGCTGAAGTTGCTGCTTGTACAAAGGTTTCAAACCAAACAACCAGATCAAAATAATTCAATGTAAAATATAAAACAATGAGCTAGTAGAAAACAAAAACCAACAAAACAAACACAAAACAGTTGATTTTAAGACAAGTAAAACATTGGTATTGTCTAAGTACAGCACAAAGAATCTGCATCTTGACAGCATCTACTCTTGCTTCTACATGTGTCACCAAAACTCACATGGCCATATATTGCCCTACATCAGTCTTACACATTACAGCATGGTTAGCCAAATTGAAATTATCTGAATTCACAAAAAACATAACAACTTTAATAAACAAAACACCAAAGGAAGACAAGCACACTTACAGACATGATGAACATCACTTGAACAATGGGACTGCACAACCAGGGCTAACAACAAAAAAAGCAATCCTAGTTGACATTAAAAAGGCTAAGGAAATACACAGTTTAGAGGGGCATGGATTGATTTGCTTGAAAGCAAATCAGATCTAAGTTTTAACACCATATTTATATTACAAATACCAAACGTGTTCAAAGCCTTTTTGGAACCTAACACTCTTGTTGCAGCTATTGCAGAATTGAAATAAAATGAAAGATCACAAGTAAGATTAAGAAGTTCACATTGTCATATTAAAATTCCTGCTTTTGGGAAGGGAAAGAAAAGAACAGTAGGACAAATGAAATATTAGCATTTCATACCTGAACAACAGCCTCATCAATTTTGCGGACTGCTTTGGAATCAAATAAAACCTGTCTGCCTCTCCTCTCACAGTCTTGGTAAACTATCAGGCGGATTTCATTCAAGTCAAACTCTGAAGTGGACCAGCTGCAGGTTATAAACACAAGATATTAAATAAGCCTGAAAAGTAAGCACAAATTTTAAGTGAACAAATAGGTATTCAACAAATATGTCTTTTACTCAGCCTTTGCAAGAATCAGACTATAAGCACAGAACTCCAGCCAAAAAGGAACTCAAAGAAGCATCTCAGCCCAGTGTCACTGATACATAGACAGGCATAACCAGAATAGTTTTTATTCAACCTTTCTTCAAAATCTGGAGCATCTTCATTGCAAGGCAGGTGTACTATTTTGTGCAATTCACTTAGTGGCAATGAAGAATAACAGATTACCGTCCTCTTTATTATAGCCTTTCACAAACTCAAGGCTTACACCCTCCCTCACCCTTCTGTCATCTAAACAACATTAAGACAAATTCTTTTTGATCTATTCCTGTCAGTTTAAGTTATTATCTTCCAAAGTTTAATTCTTGTAACTGAAAGACAAGGTTTCTGTTGTTCCATTATTTTTCCTCTTTTAGGTTTCTTTTAGGGATGTTTTAGGGTTCACAGAGCAATCATAGATTACCGAGGCTTGATCTGTAATTATGACGAAACTCATTAATAAATTGAAGACAAGATACCACTGAAATTCAACCTGAAGCAAACCAACTCTCAAGCCAGAACCTCTCCATTCCTCAGATATACACCACGGCACAAAACTTGCTTCCGTGCATTACTGCAGGGGGCTGAGATGCAGACCTGATCACTGCTGTAATGGCAAGAGACTTTATTTCCTAATTCCAAAGGGAGTCAGACTGCACATTAGAGCACGGAGGTTTGCCTGGCCCTCAGGTTCAGCTATAGAATATGCTTTTCATGATACGTAGCTGAAAAGTCGGAATGAATGGAAGAAACCTACTATTGCACAAAGCAGTGTCACACAGCACTGGTACTCAGTCATATTGCCTCATCCCTGACCTGAATGGACCACATCTAGGGGGTAAGAGTACAACTGTTATTAATAGTTGTTGGCTGAACAAATTGCCTAAGAGACTTCAGTCAAAGCCACACTGATGTCCCAGACAAAAGGATGTTTCATTTTGGAATTTTCCCAAACTATGTCCTACAGAGAAGCCAGGTAGAAAATTGAGGGAAGAGCATAAAAACTCTACACAGCTGAAAGACAAGAATTTCTGAAACTATTTATCTTATTCCATGCTCTGTTAATAGCCATAAATCAATAGGAAGGTAAACACCATAAACTCCTACTAAAGTCAGAAAGGTAACCATGGGCAACTGCTTTAGGAGCACACTTAGAGACTTGCAAATTTAAAATAATTATACGTAAAGCCAGCTTTCTTTCTTCTTTGCGCTTCATCATGCATTTCAGACATCAACTCTCTACACAGTCATAAATAAGCCTGAATTTGGCACCCTTTTTTTAAAGCTGTATGACCTCATCAAGCCAGAAGGTTCTATTCTATTTTTAAATACCTTGGGACAGAACAAGCTAGATAACAATCTCTATTGTAAGGTACTCTGATACAAGCATACTCTATGTGCATAATATACAAGGGTTCAGTACACATCAAAGCCATATCATAGAACGATGCTAAAGGCTGTTTTGCCACCAACACTGAGGAAACTTGTTGATATGTAGCACATTACCTCCAAAATTCTAGGAGTGCCAGGCAGATTTCTTTTCAAGTCTTCCCTTTCAAAGGGAGTCACAGTCTTAAGTTAACCTGCATGAGATCAGACCTGATACCATTGTTGATAGTTGCCCAACAAAGATCCTACACACCTCACATATACAGAGAGCTGCAACTACACCATCTGTTTTAAAGAGTCTGTTACTAGCTTCTCAGCCCACTGCCTGTGCAAAGCTCTTACAAAATCCAGTTATACAGAATGCAAGAGAAGTCAGAGCCATCAATAGATTTTGTTCTAGTCTGCCGCATGAACCTGATGCTCTTCAGCACCAGATACTGATCCCTCTTCAGTTATACAGCTATCTATTTAATTACACACTTTCTACAACAGACAACACCTGAAGTAACTATGCTGCTTTCTTAAAAAGGTCACAGGTCTTCAGCCCTTTTAACAACAAAGGTAAGTCTCTATGGCCTCAACTTAAATTGCATGCAAGAACTAAGCCTTATTTATCTTCAGGACCATCACAGCAAGATCTATAGTTCAAACCACAGGACTGCAAACCTAAACTGAGAAAGATTGATTTTAGGCACAGACTGAGACAATTCAGCCCTGCATCTGCCCATGCTGCTAAAAGCATGCTCAGTTCTTGTGTTGCATAATTTTAGGTTTTGTATGAACAGGTGAACTGCCACTTTTCTGTACTAAAGCAAATTTTGTGTTGCTCATGTGGCGCCAATCTCTGTATAAAATCCAGTTCACCTGTTATAACAAACACTGAAGTAGAATTCAACATAACCTGCTGAGATGCCTTTCCCACACAGCATGCTAGAATTAAAGACTGCTGTAATCTTTCAGAACTTCAAACAGATTCTAGTAGCAGACGGCAACAAGCTAGAGAAGTTACATAAATCTATCATAAAAAGTGTTGTGTGACTAATAAACCAAATCTAGGGAAGTAACTTCAGATAATGCTTCTTACAGTGCTAACAAAATATAAAACATGCTTTAATTCTTTCCTTTCAGGCTTTGCATTACCCAGAACATATATGCAGCTCTTGCAGCAGTCCTTAAAGAAGAGACCCATCCTACTAAAACCTCATTTGATAAGATCAGGTATACCTATAGGCAATTCATACCACCTTATAAGCCTATAGTCCCATAACTTCCATGTGGAATCTAGCACAAGGCCCAAGACTACTTGATGACTGGGATGTTTTTCCCTGCCACAAAAGTCAATGAGCACTACTCACAGTACTTACACCTTTTAATGTTTAAGCGAGCCCACACAATATACAGCCCCCAAAATTGGGAGAGTGGGATCATCTCCTAGAAGCAGTGTTGGAGAATACAGACAGGACACTGACTTCTTTGATCAGCTCTACCTTCACATTCATAAAAGACAAAACCCTAAAGGGTTATCTCCATATCAGCTTCTTGCTTATTTAGTAACACCAAGTCCTTCACATTCTTAAAAATTAGCTCAAATAAATATCATATTTTGCAGATGTTCATATTTCAGATTAAATGTGGCTATTTTGACCAAACATAATGTTTTCTTATTTGACAACAAAAACAAGAGCCCCACATATGCTTTCTCTCCTTCTTGTAACTGTGTGACCCTTCCTGTTACACATCTACTCCCGTAATTGCTGGACTATTCTGTGAACTAACCAAACTCTCTGCTGCAGCAGAAGTTTGTCCCAGCACACTGACATAGATCAGAAATGTAGCTGGACAAAGGAAAGATGTAGAAGGCAATGGAACCTCCACCTCTTGGTGGCAGCATGAGTTACTCTAATTCACTTCATCCGTGGAGCTATATACCTTTAGAAAAGGGCACAAAGAAAACATTCCCTATGCATTTCAAATAAGTATTGAGGCTAGTTAGAATGTTAATTGAGTTTTCTTTCCCCAAGTCAATTTTCTGCCTGCTCAGTACGCTGAACTGACTCCCTAACGGAAGCCAGTTCAAGAAGGATTGGAAAGGCCAAGGCCAGCAGAAGGGGAAAAAGTACAATGGCATGATGCCAGAAAGAAAGAGGTGGCAATGGAATTACTCCCTTCTGCATCAGCAGTCTGTTTGCCCAGCTCAGCTTATCTAACCTCACCTTCAGAGTGGATCTTTCCTGCACATGGAAGATGCTAGAACTGAACAAACATCAAATCAAAATAAGTAAAATCAAGCTGTCTACATTCATACAACAGGAAAATCAGGTCTAAGGATAATAAAAAAATTATCTGTACTGTTTTATTTATTACATATTTATTTATTTATTTAAAGAAAGCCACAAGTCCAGAACAGCTTACAGATACTCCAAGTTTTCTCCCCGAATTTTTTATTAAGCTTAGGTATGCTTTATTTTCTTTTCAATGGTGCATAAGCTACTTTCCTTTGGCTTGTACAGCATTTTTTCCATTACAGTTACGAGACAGAGGCAAGGAGATCTCTCTTACTTAGGGGGAAGCAGAGTAATTTATTTGTGGTAAAAAGTCACAAAACATTTGCCCTATTCTGCCCTGAATCAGTATTTTCAGTTAATACAGATCTCCAAATACTGATCTTTACAAAAGAAGCTTCTGGTTCACCTTTATAATACTCAGCAGGCATGCATAACTGAAGGGTGACCTATTAATTTATATTCAAAACCTACTTCAGCTGACCCTAAAGCATGTTTGAAAATTACTAACCACTCACTACCTCTGTGCACCATGTATAGGCTAGAGAAATAAATAAATAAAAAATTTAAACATATCTATACCCTTAGGTATCTGTCTATATTCTTCTGCTTCTTCGATCAGGAATCCTGAAGGTAGGAAAAAGCTGCCCTGAACCATATTTTCAACATGGTTATGTAGCAATAGACACTCAGATACTGGAGATATGCTGCTACACATATGATAAAGATGTCACAGAAGTCAAATAATCACTATTCATACTCCAGATTACTTTTATGTAATGTTTGATCTAGAGGTCATTTACACATAAAGCAGAGGGTTCCCCTCTATATTATGCCCCCCACTTCACAGCATTATCTCCTATCTGCTCTGTGCACTGTTACTACTTGACCCACTAACACAGGAGGTGGCAAAAAATTAAGAGAAACCAATTAGAAAGCTAGAAAGAGAAGGCAAGATTATTTAGCCTTAACTAAAAAGAAAGGAAATTATCCTTCAAGCCTCAGTTTGCGTATACATAAATCTTATATATCAGAGTCAGGAACACAAACTGTGTTTCAAACAACAGTGGAAGCTTTCTGGAGTTTCAGTCACCATCACAATCAAGAATACGCTTCTAACAGAACTTTACCAATTATTTACAAAACAGTCTTTCAGGCACATGATCGTAAATCTAATATCAACTGAAAACATCAATTTTCTGTCAAAAATTATATATATTGAAAAAGTCACATGCATACCTGTTTTGCAGCCATCTAGTCACTTTGCTCACACAGTTGACACTTCGGTCTCTCAAAGACTTTCTAATCCTTTCATCCAAATTGGTACAAGAGAGATTATTTCCAAGTGGTACATCGCTGTTGTTTCTTGCTTTTTCTATTTGCCCCCCTGTGCCATTTGTAGCTTTTGGTGTACCCCCACACATTTTCTTTTGTTACAAATCTTCTTGTAAAGGTCCCTCAAAGAAACTAAATACCCACTGAACAGACAGGCTCAAGCAGATTTCTTTACTATAGATCAACCATTAACAATGGTAATTTACCATTGGCTTTCTTCCCTACACAGGAGCACAGTCTGCTGCAATTCCTGTTAGGAGAAAAAAACGCAAAGAGATCTTCAGATATTCTATAAGCCATTAATGCAGGAGTCAGCTGAAGCTAACGTACTGCTGTGATTATTCCAGACAGAGGATTAGACATGACTTTCAAGTTTCAGAAGCCACCGTAGACTTGCTCTTGCTGCTGCTAGGGTTTTTTCCTACCAAGCCTGGCTTAAAGCTGTAGCAGATACAACAGCTAATATTGACTTTAACTATGCTTGTTTCCTGGTATGTGATTTAGGTAGCTGGCAATTATGTAGTCACAAGACTGAACCATATGGCCTCCTAAAACAAAAAAAAAAAAAAAAAGCATAGTTGCTTTTGTAGTGACTCGCCCTTAGTTGCAAGGTTGTTCTAACACTGGCTACAACACCCTGTTAATGGCCCTCATGTGAGCAAGTGTCATCTGACAACCCCTAGCAACCTCATACAGTTTAGGAGTAAATAAGCATCTGCCATCATCGCCATATGGTTATCAGTTTAAAGAAAGGACGAACACCAAGAAGCACACTAGGTGCCCTGCGCTGTAATGCTTTTACTTTTAAGGGCAAACAGCATTTGCACTTGGCCGAGAACCTGAAGCTACTATTTGGAAAAGTATTTTTTTTTTTAAATAGAAGAGAAAACACCAACCAAAAGAAGTCTGTCACAGATATCAAATCGGTTGATGAGAATTTATAGTCATGTGCTTATTAAAACAATTTAATGGCAGTACCGATGACAGAAACATCTATTAAAATATTCCTGACCAAGAAAACAGAACGAAGTAAGCTGACGTTTTGTTCAGGCTTGGGTAATTCCACTGCAGAACAAAGTCCTCTTCCCATCCCTACTTTAAAAAAAAAAAGTGATGCATACTTCTCTGTTCATAATTCATGTTTTACACAGCTTCCCCCCACCAGTAAAATTCTAGACATTTTAATGACAGCCATAGCGCTACTTCCCTTCCAGATTAAAAAGGGAAAATAACTTCGCTAATGGTCACCCAGAAATAGAGCGTTAGAGTTAGAAAACACAGATTTCAAAACCCAGTGCGACGTGCTACCTGCTAAATGGCACAGCAGCCTTCTTAAAAGGATTTTGTAATCTCAGTAAACCCCAACCTCTAAACACTGGGCAAAAGTCAAGCAGAAAACTAGAGCAAGGTTAGGTTGAACAACTTGTTCGGTTGCAAAGGGAAGCCCACAGGAATAATAACAATAAAAAAAGCTCAGTTTCAATCCCGAGAGTAATGACAAGTACTAGATCACAATCACTCCTTCCCACAAGCAAGGGAAACAAGTGAAAAGTTTTGGCCTGTTCTCAAGTTACCCAAACGATCTAGGAGAGGGTGACTCCTACTCATCACCTCATTGAGAAAAACTACTTTAAACATCACTGTTCCCGGTCACCTTTGAAGTGCAAATGAAACACATAGCTAATGGCCAGGTTCCTACACTTAGGACTAAGAACAGCAATTGACAGCCTTTACTTAGTCCGGTCTTTTCCCCTAGCAGAAAAGAAAAACCAACCAACCAGAAACCACCAAAACAAAATCCTGAAACATTCAGTTAAATGACCACAGTATCGGATTTACATTATACTCTAGGACTGGGAACTCCTGTAAACTCACTAAACAGACATGTTTCCCAACACTGCCTCATCTGTAGGTGAAGTCATCTGTGGAATACTATAAATCCAAAAATACCTGGGGAATTACCACTGAAAATCCACAAAACAGATTCTGGAAAACAAACAAACAAGAAGACAACAATAAAAAGCAAGTGTGCACCCGCACACAGAAAACACCCCAAACACCCTGAGACCAAGAAGTAGGTAATACAGAAAATGGAAGAAAGTGTCCTGCTCTCCAGATACAATCCTCTGGGAAGCAGAGTTCAATCACTTTTTCTAGGCTATGTGACAGCATGTCACCTGCTCTTGTTTGTAGGTCATTTCCTGTCCTTCATCTCCACTGCAAGACAATTGCTGAAATTATTTCAACTCAAGGTAATAGTTCAGGAAGAAAATGTGGGGTGGGGGAAAGAGGAAATATATATGATGGACTTACCTAATTAAGACTAATATTCTGTATAAGTTACAGCTGTCCAATAAAGCACTGTTTTCATATCTAACAGAATACTTGCAGAACCCTCTGTATGGTTTTAATTTCTTAACAGCTTTTAGAAGCAGGCTAGAGAAACATAGGAAGACAGAAAGTTTGAATCATACCTGCTGTTTCAATGAGCATTTGTTTTTGCAAAACACACTTAGCAAAACTGATATACAAAAAACGCCTTCAACCCAGACATTCAGAATGAGCGCCAAAACACATGTTTAAAGGTGAAGTGGAATCTATTTTGGATAGCTTAATGACAAATTTCCCTCTTTAGTCTGTAGAATATGTTATGTGGAAGATGTGGGTTCCCTTCCTCCATCCCAGTTTGAAGCATTTAACATGCACTGCTCCTCCTCTTCTTAAAACCTTGGATATGAAAGAGCTGTGCTGATGCCACACCACATTCTTTTTCCACAATTGTTTAAAGTAGTCCTAATATGGTGAAGAACTATTAACCTCAGGTGAACCACCTTGTTCAAGCATGATACATAGTTACTAGTTTCACACAAGTTAGGCGGGATACATTGCAGATTAGTCATGCAACAAGTGAAGGAACATGTTATTTGCAGCACTTCTCTCAATCCAGTTTTTCTGAAAGAGTTCTGGCAAAGTAAAATAAAGTTATTTATATCAGATCACCGGAAAAAAAGTCCTTTTTTTTTTTAAGATAATTCTGTATGTTACTGTATGAAAAGCCAAACAATGTCCGATACTTTTGCTCACTGAAAAGTTAGAATTCCACAAACTCCCTGCTTAGGGAAGGAAAATACACTGGATTTTTGCAAGGTTGGAAGCATTTTTTCATCCTCTGTTGCTAGAAAGCAATACCACCACACACATGCACAGAAAAAGACCACAAAAACCACATGCACCTGAGAGAGGCAAGGGAACAGAACTATACAAGTTAAAGTCACCTTAAATTGCACACATCAGCTTTCCTCAAACATCAAGAACAACCTATTAAACAAGTGTTTCACAACTCGGTCAACTTTCGTAAGGTTGGATTCATTGTTCATGGGCTTATCTACAAGTCAGAAGTTTGGGAGCTGGTTTCATACAGTCTCTCAGTGATAATGTAAAACAGTGTTTAAAAAAAAGTGTTTGAAGTAGTACCATAAACAGCACAAAGACAGTGCTCTCAGTTGCTAGCCCCAGAAATTGAATTCCTCATTAGCAATGAGAATAGCTCAAGACTAGTAACTGCACAAAAAAATTGCATATATTTGTGTTCTACCATTAAGAAAAGTGTGTTTATTTTTGCTAAACTAGGACTTTGAAAAGAGAAAGGTGAAGTATGCAATAATGTTAGTACCCTAGATCCACCTGATACAGGGGTAACCAATGTACAGGGGGGTAATACAGAGAAATTGTACAAGGGGGTTAAAGGAATTCCTTTGCTTAAACAAAAGTATTGTCTGTCCTAAGTACCTGCCATTGCCATCTTGCCAAGGCATTGATTACTGCTGGAGGGGGAGAAGCAGATGCTAGTTCTACTGACAAGGGACAAAAGCAGATGATTGGTTCTACTGATAAGCCGGGGAGAGGCAGACTGGGCACCGCCCAAATCTTAGGACCATGACAAAAGCACAGGTGTTTGGTCCTACTGAGAAGCGGGGGAGAAGCAGACTGGGCGCAGACCAGACCCTAAGGCCATGTCTGAAGGTTAAAAAGGTGTAAAGTTTAAGAAGAGGAAGACTCATTTACTTCATCTTGAAGACCCCTACCCACAAGAGGAAGACTCATTTACTTCATCCTGAGACCCCTGCCCATGACCAGAAGGGGCACTGCGCAGGTGCAAAGGACCTTCCAGCTCTTTATAATACGAAGCCGGGATAGATAATAAATATGTATAGGTGGATTGAGCAACCTCATGTCTATGTATACCTTAAGAGTATAAATGTAAAGGGAGAACAAACCTGAGGTGTGCATGCTTTGGAGGAGCTATCCCCATGCACCTCAGCGCTGAATAAAAGCATACCTACTTTACAACTTTAACTAGTTGTGGAGTCTATCTGTGCATCACACCACCTCATCCTTCCCTCAGTACAGAAAGTCTTGTTTAGTCTCAATCAACTTTTCCCCTTCCATCCCACTTTCCCCCGGAACCCCCCCCCCCCCAGCTTCTAACAGCTAGGAGAGCTCAATTCATCTAAATTAAGTCAAATATTTTGCAGAAATTTTCTCATAGTACTAATCTTTATCATTTCAAAGAACTGAAGGTTTACTTATTAATTTAACTCTCTTCAGGGTTTGGTGTTTGTGTCTGTTTTTTCCCCCGTTTATCTTTTTAAAGGCATCTCCTGTAACCAACATCCAGCTTCCACTGGACTCAAACAGGCTGAGCCAAACAGCAGCAGCTGCGGTGCTCGGTCCAGCATCTCTGCTAAGCACCGGGGCGCAAGGCCGTCTGGCCAGCAGGGCCACCCCACCTCCTCTGGCAGCAACGCCAGGCCTCAGCTCTAATGCATCATTCCCATGTCACTTGTTCCAGCGGCGCCATGTGACTGGGCCAGCATCCAGGAGCACAGCTACTAAATACACACTGCCAAGGCACGTCTGAGAACTGCCTCTGCCAGAAAGTGAGACGAATAGAAATCTTTTATCCTACCAGCTTTACTGCCTCTGCTTTTCCCTACCTTCCCTTGAACAGAAGAAAAAACTACATGTTGCACATCTGAAGAATTCGGAACAATAACACAAAGCAAAATGTAGTATCTATAACACTACTGCTTTTCAAAGCTGTATGAAAGTACCGATAGATCTCAGCTCCTGTGTAAAAGAGCAGGCCAGCACAGACATCACTACCACACCTTAGGGGCGGGTATCCTGAGGCATGGGTTTGGTTGCCTGCTCTTTCCTGTTCCTTCTCCCTCTTCTCTAAAGCCCTATTTTTTTTATTATTTAATAAGAAAAAGCCCATATGCAGCTTTCAAGCCTCTGTTCAAAGGAACAGTTTCAAACATGAGAATTAAAAATTACAAAACCCCAACTATTATTGATTAGATATTGTGTCAGTTGGCATTTACATATATTTAGAGAGATAAGAACATTTGGTATTCAACATCCCCCCCCCCCATTTTTTTATAGCTAACTGGAAAATAATCTTTTGCTGAAAGACACACAAACACCTTCTCACAAAGTAACTAAAACCACCCATATATTAACATAAACAATTTCTTGGCATATTTCCTCCACTCCTGCTATGAAAAGGCTATGTTCACAGAAGGGTTTTGTAAACTTCAGAGGATATGGCATTCTCTCTCAACCTTTACAGTCAAGTAAGTTTAGGGTACTCCCTCCAGGGACGTAGAAAGCACTACAAATACCCTCCTCTCCCTTGTTCTTGAACACGCACTCGCACCACACAAGAGAATGCTCTCGAGCAGGGCTAGAGGCAAGCGCTACCCAGGGACCCATGCTTGCCTTTTAAGGGAAATTGCTTCAGACAGGGCCAGTTGCAACTAACTCTGAAGTGTATATTCAGCAGCATGACTTCACTAAAAGAGATTGAGAATTACCCAGTTCTATGTGCATCCTTCCATATTCATAATATGTGAAATCAAACACATCAGATGTGGCTCTCCAGCAGTGCTCAGAGCTGAAGTGGCCCAGGATTTTTTGATCACCTAATATAACATTGGTAAGTCCTCTGTAAGTGGTTATGTTAAGCTGCTGTAAAAACAAGACATTTTCTGATTCCCTCAAAATAGTGATTGTTACTGAAAAGGCAGTCTGCAATATTCAGGAAGGGAATGAAGGAAAACTATGTACACTGAATATTTGTGAAAATTTTCTGATTTATCCAACTGGCAAGGATATGGGAAAGAACACATACACAAGAAGCCATGCTTGATCAACCAAATGGTGCTATAGCATGAACAGCAAAGTCCATTGCCTCTGTCTAGATGAATGCCAGGAAATCCTGACTTAGATTGAATGAAGTGATAACAGATGGACATAACATCAGCTCCGGCATTTTTCACCAGTTACAGCCAAAAATATGTTTTGCTCCTCTTGTTGTTACAATAATTTGTCTATTCCATTCAAAATGCTTTCCTTAACCCTCCCTGGTATACAGCATGGAAGGCAGCTTTCCAGTAACTTGCACTGAACCTAGAAGGCTTACATACATTATTTTCAAGTTTCACTGGAAGGGGAAGGAAGAGCCATGTCTCAGGACCCCAAAAATGAAGATCAGCATAATTAGATCACTCATACCATAATACCTTCTCAGTGAGAAAGACTACATACAAAACCAACCAAACAAACCACAGTCCTGCAGCTGACTGGCATGGAAAAACCTAATCTTGCTGCAAGACACTATGCAAGAGAGTTACATTCTGTTTACCAGCAATTACGTAGGACTTTGAATGTCTAAATAGTCATTAAGTTATGAAATAGCCTCCTCCGTAAAGCAGGCCAACTGCTCTGACTGCTCACATAAGATCCTAAGCATTTTCTAATAAATACTGGTATTTTATTAGACCTAAAAGTTTATACAGCCAGGTTTATACATAATTACAGTTGACCACACCCAGTAACATGCCAAAATTTGGCTGCCAAGCAGCAGTCCAGCAATCATGAAATACCTGGACAATAAAAGTCACAGAAAAAGAGACAGTTACAACCTTGCAACTAGGAAAATGCTTCACACACTGAAGATTCAGTGATAGAAACAAACTAAAATGTCAGTCAGCAAGTTTATGTAGCAATTACCTGTTTAGACAAATTAGGAACCTTGCTCCTCATGAGAAGGCAAGAATTGGTGAAGTTCTTCCCACGTTCCCCAGTAAAACACTGCATAAGAAAGTTGTTTATAATGGACCTGACTCTCTCCCGCAATGCAATCTACCAGAGCAGACTCACTGGGAGTCTTCTTAATCACAGATTCAGGTCAACTTCATTAAAAAACAAACGAAACTCTCACTTTCTAGTCAAAACAGGGCCCAAGGATATAACCCAAAGTCTATACTCTATCCAACTTTTAATGCTTCCGTAATGCAAACATAAAGCCATTGCTTCAATTAGATTTCTAGTTCACATTACAACATCAGATTTTAATACAAATATGCAGTTATTTCTTTAAGCACTAAAAGTTTAATTCAGAGATTAAAGTTATATTTGACATTCCACCCAGGTTGTTTTTGCTTAAAAACAAAGAAATCAGGCAGATGTAGTATCAGTCTGTCCAGAGCTTCAATGAGTTAACTGATTACTCTGAAAAAAAAAACAAAACATGTCTGTTGCAAAATACAATGTTCTGTTCTCATTTTCCTCCTCATTACATACCTCCTCCTGGACCCGTTATCCAGTTCAGCTGTACATAGGCATTGCATAGCTACCATGTGTCACCAAGTGACAAACAGAAAGCTAGCTTTTAAATATACATTATTTTCCTAGTTCCATTCAAAAGCACACCCTAACATTCTTGTCTGTAAGCCTGCACACAGGAACTTCCGAACACAAGAAGTTTAGTACTCAAATGAAGCTGTAGTCTGATCTAATCCACAGTGGATGACCAACATGTCAGGTGTGACTTATCTACTCTAGAACTTGGAAGCATATGGGAGATCATCTAGCGCTCAGTAAGCATGTTTTTTATCTATAGCCAGATGTAAAATATTTTTCTAATCAGAGGTGGTTAATTTACCCAATTCTAACTTGAAGTGATTTAGAAACTCTTCTAACAGTTGATGAGGCAGAGGTTGGCACTCCTGAAGCTGCTTCAGCTGGCTACCATGTGAGAGCAACCTTCCTCCAGGCTAGAAGCCAAGATCAAGTAAGAACTCAGATGCATGTCACCATAGTTGTCTGCCAAGTGAACTGAAGTGGTTATCAATTCACAGCTCTTTATTCCAATTTTCTCATCACAGCTGAGGACAAGAACACGAGACCTCTGTAACCAATTCTGCATGCAACCTGACAGCTTCACACAAACTACTGCAATAGCTGGTTCTATACCTTTACAAACACATGATCAGCACTATCGTGGAGGTGACAAATGTCCAGCCAATAACCTATTACAGCAAAGCATAGGAGAATGCAGTAGCATTTTGCACCATTGCTGCCGTCTGCCAAGACAAGAGCCTTAACACACAAACCCCACTGCTGTACAGCTGAGGAAAGTGGTTTCTGCACTTAATACACTTCTTCCTTGTTGCTTGCACTAGAAGTTACCAACCTTTCTTTCCAGTAAGTTAACAGGTCTCTGCTCAGCTTATTTAACCCAGTCATGTTAAACAAGCCAGGATTTCAGAAGCAAAAGACACATGACCTTTCTTGTAGTAGGATCGGTCACAAGAATCAGAACACATTTTAGACTACAAGTTAGGGAACTGAGTGTTCAATGTGAAGATTTTAGAAGGTCATTTTGTGGGAACATGAAAGGAAAGGCAAGAAACGATGAAAGATACAAGCACTCAACTGATCAGCAACAGCTGAACGAGCTCTCGTGTCCACGCAGAAGACACAAAAATTTGTCTGAATATAAAGTAATTCCTTTGAGCTGCATATTTTTAAAAACTTCAGTAACTGTCTTTCTCAGATCACAGAAGGCTTTAACATTACAACATTATACTAAGATCTGTAAGGTGGAGAAAGAATATAAATTTAAGAATAACCTGCTTATAACTATGTATTCACCAATTTGCAGATCATGCTCTCTGGGGTTTCCTTCAAAAACATCTTCTAATAGACTCTGCTCAGATTTTCTGTGCATTCAGATACCCAGCCCCAAAAGCTGAGCAATTTCAGGTGCTGGATAATATCCAGACTCAGAATTCAGCGCAAAGACTCAAAATCTAGAGCACTGAGTTCATTCAAGCCACAGATGTCTTTCATAAAACTCAGTAAATTTACTGACAATAAAATCTAACAGTTATTGTCAGAATCTTCTTGACTTAATTATAAAATACTAGAGTGTTCAAATTAGGAATCTAAAAGCCCTAATACCAAATTCAGCCTGTTAGCACATCCCTTAGAAAAGTAAATATTCTCAGATTGTTTACTTTAAACAGCTGATTTCTTTAGCAGGTGTGAAACTCCAGTGAGCACCTTGAAGGAGAAAAGTTGAAGTGCATTGCACGGTGCTGAGAGCATGCTGCAGAGAAAGCTCCATACTGATTCAGCAATTACATCACACATGGCTCAAATTTCACTTCAGCACAGTCTACGGAAGGAAAATCATGAGTCAGTTTTAGCAGCAGCAAGTGTGATGTAAAGCCCTCATGCTCATTTATCTGTGCAATTCAAAGAATCTCACCAATATCGAGGAATTGTGCTGACTGACAAGACACATTTTGGCTGCTGGTCATGTAAAAATAAATAAATAAACA
This sequence comes from Melopsittacus undulatus, assembly GCF_012275295.1. Lineage (NCBI taxonomy): Eukaryota > Metazoa > Chordata > Aves > Psittaciformes > Psittaculidae > Melopsittacus > Melopsittacus undulatus. The sequence goes on from NC_047533.1 coordinate 43,303,891, forward strand.
AACAAACAAATAAATAAATAAGCACCCATACTTGCCCTAACTGTAGTGGAGAAGGCACAGGCACCATTAATGAAACTCCTAAGCTAGTCCTCTCAGTGCCTCAGAAGAATGCTTTGTCTGGCAGCCGGCACAGGAGCTTGTCTTGTGACCTCAATCTTCAACATACAAAAATGACACTACTACAGTATTTGAGCAACAAACCCATACAAATAGGGCAAATGGAGTGAGGCAAGAAAGGCAGCAAGCACTGTTAATGTCAGGAGAAAGCAGGATGGAGAACCACCTGAGCCAGCCTGCAGATTAAGAAGTAGAGGCAGAGCATACAGAGGAGCTGATTCATGACAGGCAAAGGTGAACAACCACATCCATGCCTGTTAGATCAGTAGTAATCTGACACTGTGCAAAGTGCATGCAAAGGTGCAGACATCTGCTGTCCTCATACAAGAGGTACCCAATTCAAAGTCCTCCTTTTCTCACTTATTCTCTCTAGCAAGCCTGTTAACCACCATCCTACAGAACTTCATTCTTCATCTTCTGCCTAACAAGTGTACCCATGGAAACCTTCACATAGCAAATACTGATAATTAGGGTAGCATAAGAACATTCTTGCACCACTGTCTAGCAGCATGCAAGACAACAGTGTGCTTTTACATTAAGAGGGTACTTGGTAGAAACAACTATTGACAAATATAAAACACATGGCTCTAAAATTGACTCTTCAGAAGCCATGCCTGAACATCACTAAGATGCAAAGTAGATTACAGATGAAAGCACACAATTGCCAGTGTCAGCAGGAATACTTAAAGGAAAGGGTATGTCACCAGGCTTTGCAGCACATGTAGTCAGTATTAATCCAAATAATTGTTTTCACAAAAGAAGTCCTCAGCAGCTTCAATATTACTGAAATGCCAGAACCAGTAATAAACTGACTTTATGAAAACAACTACTGCATTTTCTAGCCCTTTTGACTCCAGCTATGTTGTCACATCTACACTCTCTGGGCTTTTAGCTTGTTGCTACTCACTGCTCAGACCAAAGATACAGATAAAGGCTATTACCATGTACTGAAACACCTACATCCCACAACAGTCATCATGCCATCCTATTTTGACAATGATTACAACATTTTTGTCAAACCTCTTCCATTCTCCTTTCAAGTTCTAATAGAGCTATTCTGCTACTTCAACTAAGCCCACATAAGAAGTTACAATATTTACGTAAGTTTGTATGAAGCTAACCTCTACTGACAATACAGCTCCGCATCAGCTTTTAAAAAGTTTCTCTATGAATTCTGCTTTTATGAATGAATGTCCACACTTTTCAGCCCCAAGCAGCTCTGTATTCTTATGTCCATTTATGTCAACAGACAAGTGTTTTCCTATGGTATTAGCATCACTACTTTAGATTGTAGTGTATTGTGCTTCAAGATGTGCTTCTGACAAGGGAAGGAAGCTCCAAGGCTTTCTGTCACTACTATTCCCAAATCACTTTCTCCTGAGTGTAGTACTTGTAGAGTACTCACTCAGTTCTGGACATGTAAAGAGCAAAACTACCCCAAGAATAATGAAACAAGCACTGTCCAACTGCACAACAATTTAAACAGTAAGAAATAACACTTCTAGCTGGTTATGCCACATGGATAAGTTACTTGTAAAACAGAAATAACCCCCTGGCAAAACTAATTTGACCAAACAAGAATGTATTTTTAATGGAATTAAAAGAAATAACCAAAGTACATCCATCTTTCTCACCACATCAATAACTCATGCATTTCCACACAGGTTTTTTAAGCCATATGGGAAGGCAAAGGGATGTCTCTTGCAATTTTAAGAGAGAATGAGTTAGTCTCAAAGCAAAACTAGAGGAAACCAACAGGTTGTTCAGTGACAGAAATGTAGAAGTGTGTAGGGGAGGGAAAATCCAAACAACTTAAAGAGAAGAAGGGTATTGGTTCCCGTAAAGCTCCGAAGCTGAAGGACTTGGAATTTGCTTGTTTTCCTTTAAAACAGCTCCAGGCTGGAAATGTGGTTTCTACCATACTTTCAATCACTTAATCTCTAAGTTGTTTTCTTGACAGTATAATAAATCTCCGCAGAACTTACTCTCTTTCTACTGACTGAGGAAAGGCTAATGCGAGAGCGGAGGTATTATACTGCACCTTAAGGCTCACCTTCAGCTGTCAGTGAAGAGACATGTGGCTTAGACCTGCTGTTTAAATTTCCTTGCCCCCATGCTCAGATCTGGCCCTGGGCTGCATTGCCCTTTGTACAGCATATAAAGTAATGCTTTTTCTTCCAAATACTTTTTGAAGGGTTTACAGCCAGATGTTTAATGATATTTCCGTGTATGAAAATGAACGAGTGCTCAGTAGTGTTCCTGTTGTGTGGATGCCTACAAAGCTGCAAGAAGCTCAAGAGAAGCCCAATTAGGCTACAAGAATTTGCTGAGGAGTGTTTCATTCTAACAAAGATATAACTGACAAGCAAGCAGACTCAAAGCTCACTACCGCTTTCTTTCCTTTTTCAGAAGGTGGAACACTGCCAGGCTGGTAATAAATGCTGTGAAATAATGCTTAGCAAATAGGATCTCACCAAGCATTTCAGCACTATGACCAAAGGAATTACTAGTATCAGCTGCCAAACAAATGATCTCATACACCAAAGCTAACAAACTGTTACAAGATAGATATCCTGCATTTACAACATGATATCCGCTCTATTATAGACACCAGAAGAAGCAGCTGATACTCAATGCTGAAGAAACAGCCCATTTGTGAGTTTCAAACACAGCTGAAATAACACAAACTTTTTTTTTTATATAGAATCCACATAAAATGAAGTTATTCCCTGTTTTACAACACTCCTTCACTAAACATACCAATACCAAAGAAATTCCATCAGAGGCTGCAAAGCAGAAATGACACATTCAGCAATGAAAACACTGTCTTCCAGAAACTCCAAGGTATTTCTTTCCACTCTTACTTCCCTGGATATAGGCATGTCATTAAAAAAAAGTAAGAATCAAAGACCAAAATTAGTGTGAAGCCTGAGCCCTCAGTTTAAGGGTAATGTCAATCTTTCATGTTGAAAGGATCAGAAACACACTGATGTGAAGTCTCATTCTATAGTCAGGTAAACACAATTACAGTGCCATGGTTTTAACTCAGCCACTAAGTACCATGGAGCCACTCACTCCTTTCCATGCTGTAGGTTGAGAAAAAGAATCAGAACAATATAAAATCCATGGGTTTGGATAAGAACAGCTTAATAATTGCAATTAAGTAAAAATATAATAATAGAAATAATACCAACAATAAACAATATGGATAATAATAACAATAGGAAGAAAAAAAGTTTAAAAATGAAAACTTAGAAAACACAAGTGATGCACAATGCAAGTGCTCACCACCTGCTGACCAATACCCAGCCCAACCCAAGCAGCGATCTGGGCCTTCCAGGTAACTTCCACCAGTTTATACACTGGGCATGATGTGCTGTGGTATGGAACACCTCTTTGGCTAGTTTGGGTCTGGTGTGCTGTCTCTGCTCCTTCCCCACTTCTTGTGTCCCTCCTCACTGGCAGAGCGTGCGACTGTAAAGTCCTTGTTCCAGGTAACACTACTTAGCAACAGCTAAAACATCTGTGTGCTATCAGCACTGTTCCGAAACTAAAGCAAAAACACAGCACTGCACCAGATGCTAGGAATAAAAAAAAAAAAAACTGTTATAGCTGAAACCAGGACACAGAAGAACTGCTATAAATTTAAGTACAACCAAACTACCTGCAACCTATATCCATTTCCTTCAAGCCACCACCCAGCACCTCAGTAAAATACGTGCTTAGGACTTGAGACATTCTAGTCTTTAGATACTGTGTGCTTATAAAATACTCTACTTAATCCCTAAAATTAAACATTCATGGGGAGTAGGATGCTTTATTTTTGCATTAATAGATACCATTCTGCTGAGCACATAATCCTGGTAGCATTCCAAAAACCTGTAGAAACTACTCTAAATCAATCTTGTAGGGGAAGTAACATTTGATAAAGAAATAAGAAATATTAGGGGAATTTAGCCACATAAATGCACATTTCTGACCAAGTATTTTGGATTTTCTGTGTTAGAGGCTACAAAGAAATACACTGAACTACAGTCACTCACATGCCTCAGTTGAAAGGTGGGTGTATACATATATATTTGTATGTGTGCATTATACACTTACATACACAAACACATATATAGATATTTTCAGTTAAAGGAAGCAAAAAGCAGTAGTAACAGAAACTAGAAACTGAAGATCTGTGTATAAAACTGCTTAGAACAAATACAGTATCATGTCACTAATACCCATCCGCTCTCCAGCTGGTTTAAAATTTCTCTTAAAAAAAAAAAAAAAGATATTCTACCAGTCTAACTACAACCATTTCATACTTTCATTATTTTGAAGGAGGTACAGGCCAGTAAAAAGTCCTAGTATCTAAATAGCTCTATGTTAACATCTACACCTCATATTTACTTTCTCCTCACCAGCAAGTAAGGCTTGTGTTTATATTAACACAGCCCAACAAGACAAGAACCACAGCGCTAAGGACCTATTAATTGGTGCTAAGGACGTGACCCACCACACTGGAGTACTGCTTCTGACCAGCCATAGTCTGGTCCCAGGGACTGAATGTCCATTAGTAGTTGGAGCACACCTTCTAATTATTTCATTCATTTCATTTCAATACGAATCAAGTTTACATACTGAAGCCACTTGGCTACATAAGCCAAAATTCAGTAAGTAGAGACAATTGAGAGGTTTTCTTTAAAAGAGCACTCCTAATCCAAATTAAGATGGTATGCTCATTTACTCAAGAAACAATTTCCTGTGGCTTCACATTCAGTTATAGGCACCATGTCTCTCTTTGAGCCTATGCCAGCTCATCCCAATAAGCAACATGAACCTTAGAGCTTTCTGCTTTCTTCAGAACCAGAGAGGAAGCAGCACCAACATTTGGTCAAGATGTCAAAGCAGAGAAGGCAACAGAACAACCACCTGCAGTACTTGTTACAGGCAAACCTCAAGCCTGGTTGATGGCCCTTTGCAACAGAATTTCTCCTGGTGTTCCTGGGAAGACTGGAAAATTTAAAGCTTTCTACCAGCATACTAAAAAAAAGCTGTCTTATTTGAGTTGTTAATATCTACTAAAAAGATTGTTGGCAATTTTGCTATTGTAAGGATGATGCTTGAATACACTTAAACTTTCCAGACTTCCATGACAATTCAAAGTCCAAGGATACAGTGTTACTGGTCTTACAGGGCCACTCAAGAGAGCTATACACAGCAAGGCATACTGAATGTAGAGGAGAATCTCACTAACCCAAAGAGAGGGAATAAAACTAACTAAAATCCCTAAAAATATAAGCTTGTCATTAGATCAGAAAATGATCCTGCCACTTAGCCTCTAAAAGTGACCAGCAGCATATGCTTAAAACAGAAGCTACCAAAGGATCAAGCCTTTGATTTTACTTAAAATCAATCACATCTCTCCATTCAAGAGATTACTGTTCAACAGAAAGTGTATTACAAACACTACAGATGAGCTTCCAAGACCCTGTAAGTATGCTCCTGCAGGTCATGAACAGATCACAAGAAAAAGAACTGCAACATATTCAGAGGAAGAAGTCATAAGGAAGAAGCTTAATGCAGTATTAACAGGTTAAAAAACCCAAACATATGCAAAATGGTTCAAATAGCTATATCAAATTTGCAAAAAAAAAAACCAACAAAAAACACAAACCAACCAACAAACAAACCAGATAGCAAGGGAATGGGGAGAAAATAGTGGGATAAAAAGCATGATCAGTTTCTACAATAGTATTTTAATTATAACAGGGTTTTTTGAAGTGTCACATCATTAGATGTTATTTAAACTGAAAACCAAGTGTTGAATATCTTACCCAAGGAACGGGAAGAAAATTAATACAATCACAAAATACTCCAGATGGAGCAATCCTACTGATTTTAATGGGGGGACACACTGTACAAGGAATTTGGCCTTCATGGAGATCCTTGACAAATCTGAAAAACCTAAAACTAGAACTCGCAGCATTGCTCTCTGATACAGAGTACTTGGTAAGATTTTAAGTATATGGCAAAATGTTTGTTAGTCAGGAATTGTTACTCAGTTTAAATGTGGAAAATATGTTTTCTCTCAATTAAAGAGACTATTTAAGTCACAAGGGAAGTACTTCAAAAAGTAACTAGCAAGCACAACACATAGACTATAGCCTCCTGAAATTCACCAGCCCTGTTTCCTATATGAACGCAGCACTAGCACTGGGACTACCACTTTCAAATGAATTGCCTCATAACCCAAATATCTTAATGCCATTTTGCTGTTACTCCATTTTTCATGAAGATCTTCCAGCTTTGGCTAAGCATATGGCCATGGCCCACACAGACCATCTTTGAAATCATAAGGGTTCAATGACTGTCATCTTTTGTACTTGGCACTATGTGGATCAAGATAATTTTCACTCTTCTCCTTCCCTTACCATTCTTATAGTTTCAGTATAGAAAGCCCACATTCCAATTCAATCTCATATACTATCTGATCACAAGATCCGTCAACTCATGCCGAACAGAAAAAACAGACACAGAGGCTACTGGACATGCATGTGATGGTCACTGTGCTCACCAGGACCAGTTTGGTCTTGTGCACAGAACAGATGCTAAAAGTAACAAAGCCTCAAACCAAAATGCTGTTCCCGAGGGCTGAGAAAACAGTAATAATTCAGTATTATATAAAGATTACATATTCAAGCCCTAAAGTAGCAATAGTGACTAGATCTCACCTTTAAGCATTTGCTCTATCGCGAGCAGGGAGAGCAGTGGAAGGTGCCCAGTGCTCAGCGGGTCATCAGACTAGGCACGTGTATTTAGGTCACAACAATCAAGCCATTTTTGTTTTTTCCATCTCGCTGATGAGCGAGACCTGAGCACGAGTTATCACAGTAATCCCGTACAAACGCAAGGTAAGAGAAGGCCTGGCGCCTCCGCCCGGTGTCCCCCACTGAGCGCGCCCCCCGACCCCGAGCGTGACACTTCCAGCTCGAATATAAAATGGCTGAGAGATCCAAAGAGGGATCTCTTTGGCAGAAGGAGCCGCCCCATCACCACCCGGGGTGCTCCCTCCTCGCCGGTCGCTCCCCCAGCCCCTGCGGAAACTTCGCAGCGGGAGTCCCGGGGGGCAGCGGCCCCTCAGCCTGGAGGCAGGGGACAGCGATATCCTCAGCCGCCCCTTCGAGGAGGTCCCCCAAGGCCCGTGTGCAGGGGCTCCGGCGAGCCTGGACCCGCCCTGCCCCCGCCGCTCACCTGAAGGCGGGCCCCTCCCCCGGAGCGCGGCCATGGGGGGCCGCCGCGCCACCGCCCCTTTTGTTGAACAGCTTCTGGAGCAGTGTAGGGGCCATGCTGCTGCCGCCGTCCTGCCCGGCGGGGGCCCCACCGCGCGTCTCGCAGCGGTTCAGAGGGCGGCGAGCGGCGGCGGCCGCATCCCCGCCGCCGCGGAGCCACCCAGCATTGCGCGGAGGCGAGGCGAGGGGAAGCGAGGTGAGGTGACTGGAGCGCCGCGCCGCTCAGCTGCGCCGCTCCCGGCGGCCGCCCGTCACCTGACCGAGGGGCCGAGCCCGCCCACCGCGGCCGCCCGGCGGCGCTGACAGCCGCCCGCCCTCCCGCCGGACTGGCACTGCTCGCCACAGACACCCCGCCAGCCGCCGCGCGACGGCAACGGAGACTGGGACAGCGAGCGCGCCGCGCCCCTCAAGCGTCCCCCATTGGGTGAGCTGCGCTCGTGCCCCGCCCCCAGCACGTGGTAAGGCGCAGGGGGCCCGCTTAAAGGGACAGAGCCTGCCTCGCGTTGGGGTGCGGCGGTTGGAGACGTTGGTGGGGGAGGTGCTGAGAGGGCCCATGCAGTGCCCATGCGAGTACAGCGGGCGCTGACTCGTGTGTCCACAGTAGTAAGCACCCGCGTAAACACACATAAGGAGTGTGACCAGCAGGTCGAAGGGGGTGATTCTACCACTCTGCTCTTGTGAGACCCCACTTGGAGTACTGTGTACAGTTCTGGTGTCCTCAACATAAAAAGGACATGGAACTGTTGGAACAAGTCCAGAGGAGGGCCACGAGGATGATCAGTGGACTGGAGCACCTCCCATATGAAGACAGGCTGAGAAAGCTGGGGCTGTTCAGCCTGGAGAAGGCTGCATGGAGACCTCATAGCAGCCTTCCAGTATCTGAAGGGGACTTATCAGGATGCTGGGGAGGGATTATTCATTAGGGACTGTAGTGACAGGACAAGGGGTAATGGGTTAAAACTTAAACAGGGAAAATTCAGAGAGAAGTTCTTTACTGTGAGGGTGGTAAGGCACTGGAGCAGGTTGCGCAAAACAGTGTTGAATGCTCCACCCTGTCAGTGTTCAAGGCCAAGATGGATGGGGCAACCTGGTCTAGTGGAAGGTGTCCCTGTCCATGGCAAAGGGGCTGGAACTAGATGAGCTTTAAGGTCCTTTCCGATCCAATGATTCTTTTTATTAAGGTAGCACTGCTTGGAAGGTGCCTATTTTTACTCATTTCTCTACAATGATCTACTTCATTCACAAAAAAATAATTAAACAATGCCACAGTACTAGGGTGTGTGTGTGTCATTTGGAGCTTTGTTTAATTTGAGGGGAAGGGCTGTTTGTGTGCTTTTTCCCAGCAGCAGGTCAACACCACCATGCAACCACCAAGAGAATCCAACTCCAAATGCTGTTTTAACCACACAGGTAGCAGAATTAAAACAGCTTCCTGTTCTTCCAGAAAACTCAGACACATGACATGGAGAATGGGGATCATGGCAATAGCTGTAACAGACTATTACAATAGCTGACTGCAGACTCAACACCCAGTAGCAGCAAAGGAGGTGGTGAACATGCTGGTGCTTTAGAGCAAACCTTTCCATGGTTGGAGAAGCTGATTTCTTTCTAAAATAAAAATCGAAAGATGACTTTCTACTGACCTGATAATTTGATCAGCTGCTCCCTCTGTGACCCCAGCTTGAATCCTGTAGTGCTCAGCTGACTGTCTCCAGGTCTATTCTCAGAAGGCATTGCCATTTTGAAGGCTTTCAGCCACTTCATCTGTGAGATGGAATACCCAGTATAAACCTTTCAGCTTGGGTATTCTTGCAGCTTTTGATTCTTCCACCATCATCACCAAATGCCCCCAGTCATTAAAAGATCAACCCATGCAAGCAAAGCTGAAGGACCAAAGAGTGAGGGCATGGAGATGACAGTACAGCAAAAGGGAAGTGAATAGCAGGGTGTGGCTGAACACGATGAAAGACATCCTGGTTGACATAGTAGTCAGTGCAAATTAGAATATAGGTATTCAGCTCCAGAAATATGCACTGGATTGTATTTCTTAAAGAACAGCAAAAATGTTGTGCAAAGGTTGAGCAGATATAAAGAAAAAAGCCATACTATCTGGCAAGAAAAGACCATTTGCAGCAAGATGTTTACAGCCCTCACCTCTTCTAGGAAATACAGGAAATAAAAGTGTGGCATATAAAAATCATGGAATAATTTACGTTGGAAGAGACTTCTAAGATCATCAAGTCCAGCTGTTAACCTAGCACTGCCAAGTCCACCACTAAACCATAAAAAGGTCATTCAAAACCTGGAATATCTGAATGCTCAGGTAAGTATTCCTGTGTTTCATAGCATGTAAATTTCTCAGAAGATTCTCTCCTGAGAAAGCAGGGATTAGGTCTTACAGCCAGGATAGGCTGGGCTAAAAGTCAAGTCTTCCAAGTCACACTTTGCCTCCCTGTCACTAGGACCTGGATGAAATCTGAATTCTGTTATAGCTGCTTCCCTTCCCCCCTGAATGCACAAGTCCAAAATATTCCAAAAGCTTTGTTGTCAGAACTAGGCTTTGGAGGAACCACAGGAACAAGCCAGAGGCCAGAACAGGTACGTAAGCTCTGAAGATTTAACAAAAAGTTTGTTAATCCATGGCGCTCACTAATGACTTACTGCTTAGCGTGGTGATGCACAGTAAGTCACATGAACACAGGTTAAGTCTTGCTACACTTTGCACTGTTTCAGCAACATTTCAGATTCTGTAAAATAAACAAAATCCAATTTTTACTGCCACTTAAAACATGCGAAGTACAAAGTGATACCAAGTATGTCTAGAATTATTCTCTCTCCATATTGCCATTATTACTAGTTAGCAGAGCAAGTCTAAATTACTCTCAACAGAGAATTATAAAACCTATTATAAAATGCATTCCATTTTGCAAGCAGGGGCAGAAACTGACAGGAGTGGAGAGCTCGGGATTGCAGCCCCCTGCAAACTGGCTTACTCATCCATCGTGGAACTGAGTATTACATAACTTGAGCTGTTGCTGCAGCAACTTTTCCCAGCCCCGGAACAGTGCCACAGAGGTGCTGCCTTAATATAGATAAGCAGCTTCACTGTCTTTTTACACAGCAAATACAGTTAGCTGAAAATGAAAGATAGTTTAAAGAAAAATATTCAAGATAATTGTTTCAAAATTACTGTGAAATACTGATGTAATGAAACATTAATTTTCAGCAGCCTTTGGTGTTAAAAACAGACCAGAAAAGAGATGACTCCTTTTAATCACTACAATATAAATACCTAGAAATACAGTGATAAATGGATTGTGTGAAGGCAGTTGGTATTTACAGTCCACTGAAATCGCTACTGTACTTACATACATGACATGTTCATACCTTACATACTTACATGTGCACATACCTATGGATGTTCATACACTTGTTTAAAACCTGGTTTTGTTCTTCTCTGCAACAGAGTTGTTGACATTGTTAAACTGAATGTCTAAGCCTCCTGGTCCAGGACTCCATCCAAAGTCTTGCTGGAAAGCCCCATGTCCCAGATTTTCAGTGGCAAATTCTGCTGTGGGACTTCCTATTTCTGGTTGCACTCTGGTCATTAAATCCATGCTGATGTAGTTCACCTTGAACTCCATTCTACATTAGATGAATGCAAAAAGGCTTTCTACACACACACACACAAAAATCATAATTGATATTTTCACAGAATCATAAAATGGTTTGGATTCCAGGGTAACACAAAGATCCTCTAATTCCAACTCCACTGCTACTGCCAGGGACACCTTCCACTAGAACAGGTTGCTCCAAGCCCTGTCCAATCTGGCCTTGAACACTGAAAGGGATGGGTCACCTACAGCTTCTCTGGGTAACCTATGCCAGTGTCTCACCACCCTCAAGGTGAAGATTGTTTTCTCTAATGTCTAATTTAAGTCTCCTCTCTTTCAGTTTAAAGCCATTCCACCTTGTCCTGTCACTACATAGCCTTGTAAAAAGTCCCTCTCCAGCTTTTGGTAGGTCCCCTTTAGGCACTGGAAGGCTAGTTTAAGATCTCCTTGGAGACTTCTCCAGGTTGAACAAGCCCTTTAATACCTTTTGGTGGTAACTATGATAAACAGTAGTATGCATCTACATGAAAGTGCAGTAATATACAGGACATACATTTGTATCAGAAGTGAGGGCAGGAATTCAGCAACAAAACTGTCATCCCACATCATCACTGGGGCAACTGTGGCCAGCAGATTGCTAATGCTTTGGGCATCTCCTTGCAAGTCATGGCTGTACTGTTAGCAGAAGTCATAGGCACCCTCTACCATACTTCCTCAGGTCTTAAATATTACTCTTTGTTATTTGCCTCTGAAACATGTTCTAAACAGAGCTAAAATATACAGCTAAAAAGTCTGCTTATTTTTGCTTGATTTTTAGCTAAACTATTTCTTTAGAATCAGTGTATCTGAAAGTTAGCGATGAGTAAATGCATGACTTCTTTCAATTTCTGTCATATTATGTCAGCTCTATGTAGACACTTCTCTTTTTAAAACATCTCAAGATAAGTACATACAGTTCTTTCATTGTTTAACATTGCATTTTAATTCAGCTTAGAGGAATCATCTCAGAGTCAGTAACTGCTCATTATGGGTTTCATCTAGGACCTCTTTATTCAGCTTTATGGAGAAAGAGACTTGGTTCAGCTGGAAAACAATAAGCCTAATGATTAGAAAACAGATTTATTTCTTTCTCTCCTGTCTCATGTCTCTCTCATGAAGATGACATGCTTGACGTGCCAGGTCACATGGGAACAGCACATGATGCACCCTGTGTGTCACACAGCACTGGCTAAGTGGCTGCTCTATTTCACGGAAGGCAGTGAAAGTGTCTTTACCAAGCCTGTTACCAAAAACCTGCTTACTGAAAGTTTCTTAATACCTGTTCTGAAAAGCCAGTGAGGTGAGTGCTTCAGTCACCCCTCAGGTGGATCCCATCAGACTCTGCTGGACCATATTCTGAAGCTACAGTTCCATCCAGTGAAAACCCCACAATCAGACAATTACTCTTATACAGACCAAAATGGCTTTTAATATCTCTAGACAAGGCAGTTCTGCACTGAGCCAAAACACTCACCTTCTGGTGGATTGAACATGTTTAAGCTTCTACTTTCTTCACAGTGCCAAATACAGACTTAGAGGTGAGAAAGAGCAAGAAAATTAAACAAAAAGCAAAAAATCCTAATCTGAATGTTTAAATATTTTCCTAGCTTACACAATCAACAATTATCTTTATTTTACAATTTATTCTTTCATGAATGCTGTTTGACAGGCTAGAATGACTATGAAATAAATTTGTTTATTGTGTCTTCAACAGAGTGCAAGTTTTAGAATATATGCATTTCTAAGCATTTATCAATGATAGCTTCTTTAGTTAGGAAGAGAAGAAGTGAAAACAAAGATTTTTACAATGGGCTGATCCCTTTCTCTGATCTTTGCATTCAAGCAGGCTGCAGCATTAGGCTAGCAATTTTGTGTATAACTTAATGTAATAATGTGAACATAAAATCACTTAGTAAATTCTTGACAGAAGTGACACTATACTTGTTTTTACAATCTGTCAATGACTATAAATTAATATGTAATTATGCTACTGCTGTGCTTTGGAGATACTCATTCAGGTCACATATTTTCCAGAATCTCCTACTAACACTGAGAAGGTTGCTTGATTTCTGTCATTTAGTTCACATCTCCAGATTACAACAGGGACTGCCTCTTTCTTTGTACCTGTAAAGTACCTTGCACATAGGGACTCCCAAGCAGCTACTGTAATATGAATTACTAATGTAGAATCTAGACTATTCCAACTTGGCCGGAAAAAAACCTGCAGGGACTACGTAAGCCTGCTCCTGGAAGCATGAATCACTGCTTCTTCCTGAGAGGAAGCTGCCAACAGCTCTTGCGGGGGACACACTCAACAAAACACAATTTACTCTGATGTCTGCTAAAGAAATCTCTTCTAGACTGTACTCACTTGGCTAGCAACTGCCTCACTGAGATCACTTCTCCCACACTACTGCACCTCACCTAGGCTGAGCGTAATGATAAAAATATCTCAGCCAGTGACCATGGCCAGATGCCTGGTGACTTGCAGGTGACTCAGAGCTCTGGTGCCTTTGACATTGTGGAGCATGTGAAACCTCCAACACAGCTGCATGACCTGGCTCAGAGAGAGAAATGCCTTAGCATGGTTCCACTGTTTCCTCACTAAGCTTTCCCAGATGGTAGCAGACGGCTTTTGCTTCTGTTAAGGGCTCCCAGATGCAATATGCAACAGTACTTGGTGCCAATCACCTCTTCTATCCAACATCTGCACAGAGGCTGTGGGAATGATCATGATGAAGTATATGGGCTACAGTGTTAGTAATATCAATGCTACTTTTCTTTCAGTCTGGGAATTACAACTGTCCTCTGACATATCTAATATTAAGAACATAAAGATGAAAAACATCTTGGTGAAACTCAAATCTAAACATACAAAGATGATATAGAATTAACAGCTAGGGTTGGAAAGGACCTTAAGATCATCAAGTTCCAACCCCCCTGCCATGGGCAGGAACACCTCACACTAAACCATATCACCCAAGGCTCTGTCCAGCCTGGCCTTGAACACTGCCAGGGATGGAGCATTCACAACCTCCCTGGGCAACCCATTCCAGTGCCTCACCACACTAACAGGAAATTAATTGAAGGACATGAATTAAAGGAGAAAGCCTCTGGATGATATAATGAATCAAAAGATTAATATAGAGTTTTCTGGGATGGATTAGAGAAGTCCAAGTAATAGAGAGTCTTCTTTTGATCAGCTGCATTCCCAAAAAGGCTGTAAGCTTGCAAAAGTCAAACCCCAGCACCCTTCTTTTCCCTCAACACATGCCTTGCCTTCCTGATGCCAGTGAGCACAGGATGTGGCGATGTTGACCATTCATCCACTTGGGAATTCTGCACCTTGAGGAGCCCCAACAAAGTTCTCTGATGGTATTCACATCCCTTGGTCAATTCAAGTGGCTGAAAGAGACTGCCTTGTAGCAGTTATTGTGATACTCACACTTTGGGAAGAAATGCATTTTGTTTTCAGACCTTAAGAAGACTGGTGGTATTCGGGGTTTCTGAACAGTCACGTGGTGAGTCACTTTTGACAATGCTCCCGTTTTTCCAGGGATTGCAGATTTTCACGAAGTCTGCATTTCTCTCCCGAAACACGAACCCAGGCACAATTAGAAATCCCTCTCCTCACCCGCCTCTCCAGGCCTTCTCTCTGTGTGTAAAAACTCAAGAAAGAAGCGGGCATTCTTTCCTTTGCACGCTACCCCCAGTCATTTCAGACTGCTCAGCAGGCCGCAGGGGCAGACCTTACCTGCGGCCATCTGCGGGGCCCTGCCTCCGCCGTGCGGTACCCAGCGCAACGCTCCGCCCGCCGCCACCGCGGGTGGCCCCTCAGCCAGACCACCAGCGGCTTGGGGCCGCGGTGCTGGGCCGTGCCGGGGCATCGGGGGACACCGTCACAGCCCCAGCTCCCCGTCCTCGCCTGACAGCAACAGCCCCTGCCCCCGTCAGGTCGGGACCAGGCTTCCTGCCCCGCGGTCTCATGCTCCACCACCCCCCGCCCGCCGGTGGGAGGAGCGGCGAGCGGCCCCGACCCCGCGGCGGCCGGAATCGCGGGCGGCCGAGCAGGCGGAGCCACAGCGCCGACGGGCAGCTGCGATATGTCGCACCCGTCGCCTGTCGCCCGGCCCAGCCAGCCCTCCAACCCCCGCACCTTCTTCGATGTGGACATCGGGGGCGAGCGAGGTGGGGAGGGGACTGGAGCGGTGGGGCCCGGACCGGGTCGGGGGGGCTGGGATACCCCTGTGCTGAACGCGCGGGGGCTAGGCCGGGTGGTGGGGAGCGGGCGGGAGCTGCGTGGCTCATGCCTGGGCCAGGCCGCGGAGCGGAACGTTCTCGACGGGGAAGAACACCCAGGGTTGGCCTCCGGTGGCGCCGCACCGCGCCGGTTGCAGTATCCCCCGGCCCAGGGAAGGAGGAGAAACACGGCCCGTAGTGAACGGGCGTCCCTGGGACGGGGAGGGGCTTCCCCGGGGACTTTGCGCGCTCCCTCCAAGGTTTCCCCTTCAGAACCGACAGACCCGAGGGAAACGGGGCATATGGCTGCACAGGTACCCCAGCCCGGGACTGCCCTGCTGAGGGAGTGCTCGTGCGGGATGCGCGGGAGCAGGAACCTCTGCCGCAACCACTGACCCCTGCCACAGGCTCCCCTCAGAGCTGCGCACCATGTGGGTGCAGGCCGCGTCCCGCTCCCCTGCTCACCGCACCGTAGGGCTCGGCCTTGGTCAGAAAGGGGTTCTGCCTTCCGGCAGTGACCACCGGGTACCCGCTGAGCCGGGCAGCTGTGGTGGAAAGAGGTGAAGGCTCAGGCGGGCCTGGTTGTTCCCTTGGCCTCCGTCGCCACAGTTGCAGGAGGTCACTGGGAAATCTGTGAACGGTCAAAACGGAAATAAAAAAACCATAACATGGGAGCTGGGGTGGTACTTGAAAGTGCAGGTTCCCAGTATTCGCATGGGTGAAGATAGATGCTGCCGTTTTGTCAAAGCAGCACCTCTCATGTATTTGTTCTGCTGCTCAACAGAATAAAAGAAGCAAGTCTGCAAGAGGATTTGTGGTTATTGACTTTCAGTTCTCTTAATTTGTTTTCATTCCTGTATTAATTAGAATTAATATATTTACATTTAGCTTCCGGTAGAGTGAAGTTATGTTAACTAATTGACTGTGAGGCTGATGAGAAAACAGGATCATCAACTGATGGCAGCTGCTAAGAGTGAGAAACAGCTCCCTGAGAAGCCACTTTGTGCAAAGATGAGAGTCTGACACAGAATCCATTTATCAACTATTACAGGATCTGTTAGCTACACAGTCTTCATTTCCTTCAGTTAAAACACTTCAATTTTTTGATTTAACAATTGCTTGCAGCATCTGTAACTGTAAATAGCTATTATTCATCCTCAGGTATTACTGTGTCTTAGTAAAATTGAGGTTTAAGAGAATGAGGAGTAAGGCTAGTATACATGTTTGGCATATGTTAAAACAGACATAAGTATACATGTTAAAGTACATAATTTGGCTATAATACATGTGTGTGTAATTTCCTACATACATTTTCCTGGCAAAAGATGCATTTGACATTTTTGGCAGAATTTGTCTTTATTCCCTTTAAACTGTTCTTGATAGTGGAATTCATTGTTGCTGATAATCTTGCTAAAAATCTACTGTATCTGTGCCAGCAGTTGCCATTCAACAACCCCAAAATGCAAACTGAATAACAGTCAAGCCTGAAACATTGATTTCATTTGCCCAGTAACACATCACCATGCCAAGGATGGGACATAAAATATGCTTCATTTGTCTATCATTTCAGTTGGACGCATTGTCTTTGAATTATTTGCTGATGTTGTACCTAAAACTGCTGAAAATTTCCGTGCGTTATGTACGGGAGAGAAAGGAACGGGGCCTACCACTGGAAAACCTCTACATTACAAAGGATGTCCTTTCCACAGAAGTAAGTTCTATGAAATCCTCTCTTTTTCCTGTTGGTAACGGAAGTCCTACATTATCAGTATTTGAAATAATGTTAAATAATATTTTGGAGCACTTGTTTAAGAAATAGCTTGACTGAAAGTAAAGGTTTTGACTTTCTGATCCTCCTAATGAGAAGATGTTCTTACCATGCATTGACAATAGTAAAATATAAATGCACTAGTAAGTTAGTAATAGTAAAACTAGTCTACTGTGCTCTGTGAGTTGGTTGAAATGAATTTCAGCTAAAGGATTAAATATCAACTGAAAAGGAGTACTTAGGGAACACTTAATAAAGGGTGGGTTTTGGTTTTATTTAGATGTGGGTGCTGCTGACAGGGATTGCTCATCATCTCCAAATTATTTTTATTTTGTGCCTTTCCCGCCTTGCTGTTATGTTTTACTATTATTTTCTTTTACAGTTATAAAGCAGTTTATGGTCCAGGGTGGAGATTTCTCAAACCAAAATGGCACAGGTGGAGAAAGTATCTATGGTGAAAAATTTGAAGATGAAAACTTTCATTATAAGGTACTCCATTGAAAATACTAGTTGTGTTCAGTTTTTGAAGTTTCAGTGATTTTTGTTTTTCTTGATGTTCAGAATTAGCACTGTTTAGTCCAAGGTTCACGTATTTTTAAGCAGTCAAACGAATGCAGCAAAAAAGCCCCAACTAGTTTGTCCTTAAAGTCTTTGTTGAGTACAGAACAAATACGTGTATGAATACACAAAATGAGGTCAACCTCACTGAACAAAGTCAACCATACCTCAATTTTTCTTTTTAATTGCACCATCAGAAATTCATTTGAAACAATATCTTAGTTCTCATCAAATTAAGGGTATTATTATGAGAAAGTGGCAAATTTTGTTACTCAGACATATACAGTATGTTAGCATTAAATGGATTTTATACCTTTTTTCATATACTAATAACATTCAGATCAGATGTGAGAAATACCTGTCTTAAAAAAGTAGGGAATCTATGGTAGATTGCAGAATTAATCCAAAAGACAAAAGAAAGCATTTTCCCTACTACATTTATTTTCAATGGAGAAGTAAATGGTTGTTTACAAGTGGCTCTTTTCACCCAAAATGTTGGAAAAGCATGCTGTGAACAAAGCAAGTTTTTGAATATGCAAAGGCCTCGATTTGAGGATGTTAAGAGACGCTCTCTTTGATGGAAGAAATTCCTACTCTTTACATTGCTTATTCCCACTCTTGTATCAGAACTCACTAACAACCATTAGTGTAGTCCTACAAGCAGTTTTGTCAGCCCAGCAGTGTGAAGAGAGGCAGAAGATGCACTGCAAGAGTATGAAATTCCAAAACGGTCTTTATCCTCAAAATCAGCATCTAGTGACACCAGCGAGACTGCAAGTGCGTGTGCTTTACACCACAAGTACAATTTTAGATCAGCAGTTTTCTCAGGGTGTATCCTGTGTCTTGTTTCTTTTGCAAAGGCATAACTTTCAAAATGTCCATTACCATTCTTCAGACTTCTCCGTCGTTATCAAAACCACATGCAGTTGATACCTCCAGAGTCTGTCTTTTGACATAAATTGACTTTTGAAAAAATAATTTTTAAGCATTTTACATTGCTTTAAAAATGGCTGTTCCAGGAAGGGAAGAAGACTGCTTTTTACCATGCTGTGCAGCAGGTATGCACACTTTAAGCCTACAATTTAAACAGTATTTGAAGATCTTTAAATCTAAGTACTACCTGTACACTGTGACTTAGATGTTTTGGATAGCAGACTTAGCTGTTCTGGAGACAAACTGCAACCATAATAATTGTTTCTGAGTGCTCATCTGTACAGAAAGGGCTGTGTGGCATGAAAAAATCCCTTGTGCTTGAACTATGAGTAATCACATCTTGAACCTGGATAGGAGCACTACTTGGAAACAACAAAAATAATGTTTTTCAGGTACCCCTTATAACAGCCAAGACACCAGGAGCTGTGGGTGTAACAGTCTCAGCATTGGCATTAACTGTGTTCATATGTCTAATTATGTGATATCATATGAATGACTCCTCAATAATACTGACTAAAAAAATAACAGGCATTGTTGACCCATGTCTAAAGCAAAGCCCTGACTGCAGTTGTGTTTACCTCCAAACAATATTGTAGGAAAACAAAATATGGTAATACTTTACTAGTCAGGTGTCAAAGTCCATTACCAGGTTTGGAGCAATAGCTGGAAATGTAGCCCAAACATTCATCATAGATATAATTACATTTGGGAGAGATGTTCTCTGAAGCCTGACAGTTGCTATGATGGTCTCCCTCCCCTTCTCCCCACAATATCAAGTTTCTTAGGAATACCACAGTTGCATGCTTCAGTATATATGTGTGGTATAACATGCTGATTTAAGTTAAACAGGGTTCCTTACACTTAATAACAGATCAGCTTGGGGAGAATAACATCTTAATGGCTGTGTCATGCCAGTTTAACAAGAGAATCACAAGACATATGAAAAGTACATTTTTGCAGTACAAGTGAAAATGAAGTAATCTGTGTGGTGGTGCAAGATAATTCTTATTTCAAAGAAGGAAAAAGTACTTGCAGCAAACAAGATAAACAATATTTTCTCATGTTGGGCTGTTTAATAAATTTTTGTTAGCTTGTGGCCTGGTAGTATAAGCCAATATAATTAGATGGATAAAAATCACAACAGAATAAACTGTCTCTCTATGAAAGTGAAGGAGTTAACGTTCCCCCCTTCCTCCCCCAACCTTTAAGTAATAAAGATCACAGACCCATAAACTTCACAGTTCTATAACATACTTTGTGTGAGCAGCCTTTATAAAATTAACAATACGTACCCATCTTGAGAGTGTAACTCTGAAGTTGGTTTAAGTGGTGTTTAGCTTTGTTTCTCAAGGCCAGTGGTCTTGAGTAATCCAGGGAGGAATTTCACGTCTGTCAGGCAATCTGTCCAAATTTGGCAGCACTGCAGGGATTGAGTGTACCAGAAGCAGACAGATGTTACAGCATCAAGTCACACAGGCAGCTCTGCTTGTTGGACTGCTATGTGGCAAGTAAAGGTGCAGAGCTGGGTATTTGCCCTCTTCAGTCATGATGGGTAAAATTAATTGCTGTTTACTAAGTTGCCATTATGGCTGTCCTGGCTGTACATATTAAATGCCTTAAAGGATCTTCTGTGTGGTTTCATAATAGATCTTTTATATGCTGTGATCTTTTCCCCAATGCAGCATGACAAACCAGGGCTGCTGAGCATGGCAAATGCAGGACCTGGTACTAATGGCTCTCAATTCTTCATTACAACGGTGCCTACTTCTCACCTAGATAAGAAGCATGTGGTGTTTGGCCAAGTGATCAAAGGAATGGGCGTAGTTAAAATGCTGGAAAATGTTGAAGTCAAAGGAGAAACTCCTGCTAAGGTAAGCAAAATCCAGAGCACCTACAGATGATGTTTATTCTTCCATTATATGATGTATATTAATTTTTTCAAAATGCTTCATGTAATGTTTACAACTGTTAAATGTTAGCTAGTTATTTTTATGAACAGTGTTAATTTCCATTTTGCTGTCCTTGTCAAGAGGCTTTTGTTCTTTTGCTGTAAATTTCCCCTGCATAAAAAAATATTTATTGTTCAGCAAAGCTGTGAGGGTGGGAGCCTCTACCAGGGTGAAGGTGGAAATGCACAGCTAGAAGTGTAGGATGGGTGGTGAAATTAAAAGGTGGAATTCACAATCCTACCTAAGGGATATGTAATTCTTGTTGTATTTCTGGAAAAGCTGGTGGTGTGTAGGTCAACTCAGTTTGTGGTTTGAAAAATTAGTACCTCTGTAACTTTAAAAGCCTTAGTAGATTAAGAAAGAACAGTCTTCTCTTAATGCAGTAGAACTTCCATGTCTTGTGTTCTGCTGCAGCTCAGCCTGCTGCCAGTTCCTCTTCCAGCCTCTCCATGGAGCGTGGGCATGGTGTTCATGGAATGCTGCTCCTCTGAACTTAATGCTTTCCATGACAAAAGCCTTTTGAAATCTGAAGAGGCACTTTTTACCAGGGCATGTAGGGATAGAACAAGGAGGAATGGCTTTAAACTGAAAGAGGGGAGATTCGGATTAGATACTAGGAAGAAGTTCTTCCCTGTGAGGGTGCTGAGGCACTGGCACAGGTTGCCCAGAGAAGTTGTGGCTGCCCCATCCCTGGCAGTGTTGAAGGCCAGGTTGGACAGGCTTTGAACAACCTGGTTTAGTGGAATGTGTGTCTTCCTGTGACAGGGGGTTGGAACTTGATAGTCTTTAAGGTCACTTCCAGCCCAAACCATTCTGTGATGAGGGTAGGCTAATGAAGCGGTGGGTTTCTGAAATCAGTGCACCCAAGCAACTGATGAAAAAGCATTTTTACTGAATTTGAAAGAGCACTTATCAGTTGTAGCTTTGTTTTGGGGGTAAGCTGTCTTAATAACTAACACTGCTGTTAATACTGTATTCTTTCAGTTGTGCATCATTGCAGAATGTGGAGAGCTAAAGGAAGGAGATGACTGGGGAATTGTGCCCCAGGATGGATCTGGAGATGCTCATCCAGATTTTCCTGAAGATTCAGATATGGACTTGAAAGATGTAAGTATTTTAAGGTATTTTACAGAATGTAAACCTGGTAGCTAATCTGAGTTACATAGTATCTGTGATGATGTTCCCTAAGCTTTTCTTGGTAGGAATCAGCCAAGGTCCCGATTAAATGGTGACAGTCAGTTTTAGGAAAGAGAATGCTGTAGGAGTGGATTGCTCTCTCTTTTTCTCCAGTACTAATTGCAGCTGATTTTTCCCCCATTAACTTAAACAACAATTACTTAACAGTTACTGCACTTTTTTTTCTGTTCTTCATTTCTTTCTACTCTTGTTTGTGCTGTAGTGACAAACCACAGTTACTGGAACTCCATCCTGCAGATGACTACATGTTGTACTTACACACTTTTTCTGTGCAAATTTTAAAATATCCACCCTTAAAAATATTTTGCTTCATGTACTAGAAATAGTAAAAGCTCAACCTTTAAAAAAGATTTTCACTGTATCAGAGTCAGTCGTTTTCAATTCCCAGTAGTTGTTTGCTGTTCAGGTTGTTCAAACTGAAGGAAGACCTGATGATGAGAGTTAGGGAGCAGACTGGTAAAAGCAGCTCTTCTGCATAATGCAGAATGCTCTACTTCATAATGAAGTGAAATAGACAAACTGTAAATCAGTGAATTTACAGAGGGGCAGAAAAAGGAGGCTGCACATGTAGGTTCCAAATAGAGTACTGGAAATAGAATAGTAAAGAAACATTACAGCTAGAAACCAAGACACTCCTTGTATAAGGCCACTGAGAACAACTTCAGCCTGTGAAATTGTTTTAGGATAGTATTTGTTGTGGTTCAGAACTGAAGTTGACAGATGCCTGCCTTTAATTCTAAACTAGTTCATATAAACTAATTACAGAAACCATGATGACATCAGTCGCATGCTGTAATCAGGTTTTTTCCAAGGTCACTGATTCTAGTAGAGTAGAAGGGTAAACTGATAGCATTACAAATGGCAATAGATACATTTGACAGAGCTTAAGACAGCCGTGCTATAGACAGCAGTAATTATAAACTTTCATTGCCACTGGAAAAGTAACTTAACACTGGAAATGTATGCCATTCTGGAAATATAAATGATGGATTCAATACAGACAGGCAGTTGTTCTTTTTCTCCTTCTACAGGTGTTTTAAGTGTTTTGATAGAAGAATTGTGTTGAAAAAACCTCTAGTTCAAGTGTGGGCAGAGTTCAGGGGACTCTTACCATTCTGAGAAGCAGAAGACAAGTTTTTTTCTGGGGAATAAGTCACTCTTGGTTGAATACTTTGGTTGTTAACATGTCTTCTTTTACATGAGTAACGGTCAACACCTTTATATATAGCTCTCTGTGGGTAGCAGCATCTAGGGGAAGGAGTTGAACTGCTGTGTTGTTTCTGATATTTTCTCACCCTTTATACTGCAGAAAACCCATTAGGAATTTAATCTTTTAGACTATTGTGTTACATAAAGTAGAAAATTTTATGGGAGTGGCTTGAAGCTAGTCTTTGTCTACAATTGGAATATTTTTATTCTGAGATTTTATAATCTTTGAAAGAGGATGGACCTGAGTTAAACATTAAGTTATTCAAGACTTCTTTCATAAGTACATTCATATTTTCCATCTGTTTTATTAGGTTGACAAGATTGTGGCCATAGCAGAAGACATAAAGAATATAGGAAATACTTTCTTCAAATCGCAAAATTGGGCATTGGCAGCTAAAAAGTATAGTAAAAGTTTACGGTAAGGCTATCATCATTCAATCAGGTAGTTCTTGTAACCCAAATTAATACTGATATCAAGCAATGATATGTGCATTTTAAGAAATGCCTGTTGCTATGCTCTCTTCTTTTTTAAAGAGCCTTCTAAATCTGGAAAAGATCTGGTTGTTTTTTAGCTACTTACTCAAGCAGGTCTTCTACTCATTGCTATAGGTAAGAGCTATAGGCAGGAAGTATAGTTTAGAACTGACTGAATGTTCTTTTTTAATACTCTTGGTGTGCTGGTGTGTAACTGGGAAAAAAGCACAATAGTAGACAGAGTAGTTAATCGACAGAAAAGGAGGGAGGTAGGTTTAGCAAATGGGTAAGTTTTGAGTACCCCAAATGCGACCCTTATTAATTTGCCATTATTTTTTCTGAGGCTTCATACTACCATCTTGACTCCGTGTATACTTCAGAATCATGCCTTCAAATTCATGGTGGTCTTGCTTTTGTTTTGATACTGCTCCTTTCTTTTTTTCATGCTTTTTGCTTTATGTGTATAAGCTTCTATATATACTATATATATATTTTTTTTTCAAGTTATACTGACCTTTATCCCTACCTTCTCAATGATCACTGGTTAACTAGCAGTAACAACAATGAAAGAAAAAGAATCTGGGCATATTTAATGCTTCAGCTGAGTTTTTAGCTGACTGGGATTCAAACAAATCATGTCTTTCTGAGCCATAAAAGTGTGTCTGTTAATGACAGATATTAACACAAGATATAGCGTTTCTCCCTGCCCTCAAAAAGTCCATTATAGACCAAGAGAAAACCTAAAGTAAACAGGAATTCTATGTAAGCCTTTCAGAAATCACCTGGAAAAGAGGCTGAGATGGATCTTTAGGGCTTTGTGTGTTGTATCTCTCCATTTCTTCTCCCCATTCTTAGGTCAGTATCAGGTATAATTTGCCATCCCTTATACTTAGTTGCCTTGCTTACTCTTGAGCACACCCAGTGAAGAAGTCTCTTCAAATTTGAGTAAACAGTTTCTATTTAGTCCCTGTTTGTCCCTGTGGATTGAAAGCATACTAACTTTTGTGGGGTAAACAAATTTGATCTTTCGAGCTGATCTTTATGGATCAGACTTTTGTGGACATGCCCTGTTGTTTTGTACTAAAAAGTAAATTTTCTGTATTTTATGTGTACACCTTTATGTACAATGGTGTGTGTTAGCTGGCACTGCATCAGAACTGAAAAGCATAGAAGAACTCTTGGCGAGGTATCTCCCATGTCTTAACTACAACTCACTAGCAAACCATCCTGGCAGTGGTGGTTTTTTTCTTTTTACCAACAGTAACCATTATAACTTTATGTTCTTTCTCCTGTCCTACTGGTGCTTAAATATTTTTATTTATTTATTTTATATGTAAGAATTGACACTTTAAAAAAAACATATTACTTCCTGTTGTCTTTCATGTTTTGGTGTGATTTATAAATATCAGAGATGTTTGTTTTGAACATAACTCTCCTTACCATTTTGCCCTTTTCTCTCTGCTGATTCTCAAGTATTGCTTATTTCTGTGATCCAAAGTTGCATACATACCATGCAGCAGTCATAGGGCATGCAAAAATAGAACTTACATAGGCACTGATCTGCAAAGAGAGCATTAATTATGGCATGCTCAAAATGTGAACGTATGCAACTTGACATAAAAACTGGCAGCATTAGCACATCATAATTCAAGAAGAATTAGATACAGTTTGCCTACCAGTTTTCCTATGAAACAGATATTCTAAATGATGTGGCTTAGTCCTCAACTAGTGTCAGTTTTGAAGTTCGGGAAAAAAGTTGTGAAGACAGTGGGAAGAAGGTGGAGTTATTAATGCTCATAAACCACCCTCCTTTACAAGGTAAAGTTAATTTCTGATTTTAGCCATAGATTCCTACACCAATTAAAATACCACTGAGGGAGCTGAAGAAAAGATGAAGCTTCTCATGAACATGGAAGGTGCAGTGGTAGTGCAGACTTTTTGCCACTAATGAGAACATGTTTTTGAGAATAAAAAATCACTGAGAGAAATCCTAATGGTTTCATGACATCTAAATAGTGCATTCGTCTAAGAAAAAGAATGCTGTTAGTACAGTGGAAGGCTAGGAGTTACAGGAAAACATTCACCACAGGGAGTTAATCTTTCTTGTCAGGATAGGTCTTGTATATTTAGTTTAATAGATACTTATAATAATGGAATTGAAGCTGCTTTAAAAATACCACTTTGGATAGGCCAGTTTGCACATACGTGTAGAAAGATGGCTAAGGGCAGAACAAAATGGGAGTTGCAACATTAATACATGTACTTTGTAAATCTGTTTTTCTGCAGGTATGTAGAAGCTTCTGAAGCACTGGCAGAGGAAGCAGACAAACCAAAGCTAAAAACTGTTGCTCTGACCTGCATTCTAAACATTGGCGCTTGTAAACTAAAACTGTCGGATTGGCAGGGAGCCATTGAAAGTTGTTCAGAGGTAAATTTAACATCTAGTATTTTGATGAAGAGTTGTCCTAGATAGAAAATGGAGACGGAAACTGCGAAGCTTTTTTACAGAGTCTTCTCACAAGCTTTATGATTTGGAAGTAAACAAAGTGGAGGGCTGATTGTGAAGTTATTACTGACTTTTCCAGTACATGGCTTTTAAAAAAGATTTTAAGAAATGGAAAATGACTCATTAGAATCAAACAAAAGAGGGGTATTGCTTACTGCCAGATAAAATGCACACTGTTGCTGTCAGTTTGGTTTGCAGAGCTGATTCTTGTATTACAAAGTTAAACTGTCTTCAGTGAAAGAGGAATACTTTTCTCTGGAAGACTAGCACGAGCAGATCATTCTATTTGCTTTTAGACTGATGGTCTTGTACCCTATTCTAAGTAAAGCCCTTTTCAGGTAGGCTTAGTAGTGAGATGAAATCAGTGAATAGGAGGAAAGAAGGAAATAATAAATACAGAAACATTGAAAAATAATAGAATGAAAGAGTGGAGAGGAAGGAATGGTGACATAGACATACTGTCAGAATTTAGTACATTTGAGGAAACTTCAAATAGTTCAGTAAAATTGAAATTTTGAAGGAACTGATTGAAGAATGTTCTTATCTGTTAGTAGAGGATTGTGAGCAGAACCTCCCAGGGCTTCATGCTGAAAGCAGGTGTCTCGGCCCATCTGTGTGTGAGGGTCTTCAGAGAGTTGGCTTGCTTTCTAGCCTGCTGATGGTGTTAGCACATGGAAAACTTTCATAAACCTGTATTTAGAATGGACAAGTGGGAAATGAGGAAAATAAAAAACCAACAATGGTGTAGTGTGATATTTGTCATTTAGAGAATGGTAAAAATTGAAACAGCATTTAAGTGTTACAGATGGAAATTATTAACCACAATATGTGCCACTGTGGAAAAAAAATCCCCACACTTTAAGATAACAGAATTGTTAGATAAAGGCAGCTCCATAGCTGCAACAGATTTCTGTAAGGTACTTAGCTTACATCTCATAACAAGTGTTAAACAGCATATCAGAATTTTAATAAGAACAGCAGTTTCCTAAGGTTAACTAGGAGAGTTCAAAGTAATTGTTAATGAGAAACCATACACTTTTAACTTCTGTGATTTCCTAAGGCCCCCAGCAATTTAAATTAACAACCTGTAATATATGTGTTACTTGGTGTAAATAAGGAATTGCAAATGGCTGAATATAGTCAAACCAACCTCACTCCAAAACAGCTGTAAGCACAGTGGTTGAGCTAAAACCAAGGAATGCTACCTGTGTGTACAGGATACACCTCATTTCCTAATTCTTGACACAGAAGAGGATGCAGGCTTTATAGCAGAGGGATCAAGAGGGGTGCCCAGAGTAATGCTGCCTTTTTATTAACAGCCAGTACTGAAGTGATGTAAAAAAATCTGGATGCATTGTCCAGTGTCTGTAATTCTTAATTACTGATTTAAAGTTAGTAAGTTGAATCCATAAAGCCATACATTAATGCAAACAGATTTCTAATATATTCTTTAAAATAATAAAAAGACACACTGTAGAGCTATGTGCAGTAAGAAAAAAGAATGTGATTTTTCCTTCAAGAAAAGGAAACAGCTAGCTAGCCAAATTCACTAAGGTACCTCAAGAAAATAAGTAATCATAAATAGTGGAACAACTTCTTAGCCCAGCCACCATTTCCTATTTTGATATGCCATACTGACATTAGTGAAAATGTTCGGCTCAAAAGAGACATGATGATTGGAACTTGGCAAGGTTCCTGAAGCATGAGATGGATTGCTTGGATGCATCTTTCTAGCCTACAGTGAAAAAAGCTTTACAGGAAATCTGTGTGTTTTATTTATGACACCATTTGAGGGGTTTTTTTTTGGTGTGAAGGAAGGAGCTGCAATACAGACTTATACTGTGAGACTCAAGGTTAGGATAATTTGAACCGCAGTAACAACTTTGCCTTAACAGATATATACATATATATACATATATTTATATGTGCATATACATACACAGATGTTCCATTTTATCCTCAATGTATGCTTGCCCTTCACAAAAGGCTGCTCCTGGTGCAATGGTATTAGAACTGATTAGCTGGCTATTCAGTGTGCTACATTAGAGCATTCCATTTTACACAGTTAATGTTTTGACAGCTTACCCTCAAACCAACTGGAGATACTGTCTGCTGGTGTGAACTGTGCCATTTGTGGAGATGGGAGGCTGTGAAGTATATGAAATGTTAACGTGACAATTTTATTAAATTTACAGGCTCTTAAAATAGATCCAGCAAATACTAAAGCTCTCTACAGACGGGCTCAAGGATGGCAGGGAGTAAAAGATCTCGATCAGGCATTGGTAATGATCACAATATTTAATCGAATTTTTATCTTAGCTAAACACTTCATCAGAACATTAATTTATGTTTCTCTTTTATTTAAGGCTGATCTTAAAAAGGCTCATGAAATTGCCCCTGAAGACAAAGGTAAAATAAAGCTGTTTCTTTACAAATTCTTTACTTTTAAGAATGTAATAAATTAACCAGGGTAGTATTTTATGGGAACTCATACCAGCGCTGTGCCCAAAATGCTGGACTCTTTAACAACTTCAGCACTGACAGAGCTCTCTGAAGTGTTCTTACCTGGTTTTATACAGCAGTGATGCTTCTGTTGCTCTGGATAATCTGTTTATGTAGGTCAACAACAGTACGTCTCTTGAGCCATCTCCCTGTGTCACAGAGGTCTTACTAACTTAATTTCCTGATCTAATTGGACAAGATTTTTGGCATATGAATTCTGTGCTGGCACCAGTACTGTGCTTGCCACATCCTCCTCTACCTGGTTACTTTACCATAGGGACAAGTTTTTTTGCTGCTAGTGTATCTGACCTAATTGAAAACTAATGCAGTTCTTTTAAATGAAATAACATAGGTAAGGTGTAGCAGTATGAGCTGGTCTTGACATATTAAGAGACATACTGTAAAGAGACTACCATAACTGTGTCGTGGATTTTCTTTCTAAGCAGCTATCCAGACGGAAACACTCAAAATCAAGCAGAAGATAAAAGCCCAGAAGGAGAAAGAGAAGGCAGCTTATGCTAAAATGTTTGCTTGATTTTTTTTTCCTAAACTTATAAATCTATGCACTAACTCACGCAAAAGGATAAATGGAGCTGCTTCGTTCATTTGCCCTGTGCTGCAGTTTTCAGTGTTTACAACTCAGAAATCTAATAATAAAGACAAACTGTTCAAAGGTGAAGTGGTTTTATTTTTAAGCTGAATTAATTGTGTTTTGCCACTCAGGTATGTTTTTGCAGCTTAACAGTGCTTCCTAAGAAGCATAGTTTCACACCAAGACAATTTAGGCAATTTCTGTTAGAATTTTTATTAGAGGAGGCCTGATGTCTTTTAAGGAATAAAAATGCTACATACAACGAAGGTGCAAGTATTACACTTGTTTTTTTTAAAGCACTTTACAGGTTGTATTGCAGATGGGTTCCATGTTACCATCAGGGGAAAACAAACTCTCAACTGTAAATTTGATGTAAAATGTGTAACACTTTACATCAGTGTAGAAAGTTGTCACTGTTTTTTTCCTCCCCCCCCCCCGTACTGCAAAGTAGGATTATATATAGTAAATCACTTCAGATAAAGAATACTTTTTTCAATGGTAGGTACTAAATTCTTCCACCATACCCACAGTTCTGGATATAGCTCCTGTTAATCACTGAACTTCAGCAATAAATCCAAGATCCTAAGTTCCTGCATCAGTTCTGAGAAGAACTTTCTACTGCCTGCCACACAACTCCTGTAAAGAAGTCCTATTTAAATAAGGCTAAGGGTTTGACCAGAAGGCACCAACTTTCCATTTAATGCAACGGTCATATCTAGAATTCAGAACAGCACATGAGACTCAAACTCTTATAGATTCAAGTCAGTGCTGTACTTTTAATTACACTGCAGCATAAAATACTCCCAAACTTATCTGTTGGTGATCAGAAGTTATTGAATAGACTTTCTGTCAGTTTACATTCCATTATAAGCTGGTCCTCCTCCACCTTCAGGCACTACCCAGTTAATGTTCTGACTTGGGTCCTTAATATCACAGGTTTTGCAGTGGACACAGTTCTGAGCATTTATCTGCAGTCTTGATCCTTCTCCTGTTTCCAGGGGAACATATTCATAAACTCCTGTGAAGAGCAAGAGAGAGCTGTCACTTCACTGAACAGTTTCGACCCTGCATGTATGCTCTACTAACCAGCAAGTGCAAAGAGGGAAGTGTATTACTAGTGTGATTCAGCTGCCTTCTTCCATCTTTGCTCATTTCACCATGAAAGTACTGTTCACATAACATATTAAGACCTGCACTTCAACCCTTTTCTAGGAGGAGGATTTGGATAGAATGCATGAAATAGTAGCCTAGGTGCACTCAGGTGCACACTGAAGTGCTCAGTCTTTCACCTTCCAAAACCAGCTCAGACATTTCTGTTACCCACCTGCTGGACAAAATCTTTGTTCCGGTCCATCAAATACAGCCAGATTCCTGCTCACAGGGATGCTGTCATCTTTGAGGGTTAAATGAGCAGGCTGGTCATGTTCATGGTTTGTACCACTTAAAGCCACAGACGACAGGAGATCAAAACTGATTTTTCCATCAGGCTTTGGATATTCAATAGGTGTGCACTCTTTGGCTGGCTTGAGCTGAGCAAAATCTGGTCCTAAATATATTTTAAATAAATAAGTTTCCATATAGAATAACTGTAATTTGCAGTTACTCAAGAACATTTAATTAATTCAATTAAACTATTTTAACTAAACTAACTTAATGTAATTAAGCTATTGTAACTTCCCTTGTCATCACAATGAAGTATTTCATACAAGGTAACCTTTTCTCTGAGAAAAAGAACTCTGCTAAGTAGAACAGTGTTCTGATGTCTTCATTTACATCATGACAAAGTCTGCTTCAACGACTTAAGTACATTTCTTTTCTACACTCACCACTTGACCGGATGTGCTCCAGCTTCAACTGAGACCAGAAAAGACTGTCATAAAAATTTAGTACCTTCTTTCAGGAGAGAATGAAATTACCTGGATGTTTTAGTGTCCATGGTTCCATTCCTCGCAGCAGCCAGTAAAATATACCAGTGTAAATCATTCCTCCATACACACCAAGTACGCTATGGCAGGATGGTCGGATGTTTCTAACCGCATACAGTTCTTTCCAGACCCAGGACTTTTTCAGGTTCTCTTCATATTCTTGCACATGAAGTCCTAAGGCAGTACATGACTGGTTAGGTACCTATAGCACATAAAGACTATCCTTGAAGTAAAAAAAAAAATGTCTGTATAAAAACAACTGTTAGCAACGAAGGCAGCAAAATGAGAATTTCAGAATAGGAAGTTACGTATATACTAGACAATGTATTTCAGCCTCTTGTAGAGATCTGTTTTGCTGGCAATTATCAGCAGGTATATACTTCTCCTTTGTGGCCTCTATGAAATGACCCATGAGCAACATTAAATTGCCTCAGACCTCAGTAAAACATAACTGGCTAGGTGGCTGCATTGGCACCTTTATGGGAGAACAGCTGTTCTCTCATAGAATCAAAGAATTGACCTGGAGAGTTTACCTAGGATGAGCCAGGTTTGTAGTTTTAAAACTGTCAAGTTCAAAAGTTTTTGCTTTACAACTTTTGCTTCGCGACTACAAACATTCTGATTTCGGTAACTATGACTACAGCCCAATGGATGATGCCAGTGCTAGAGAACATTTTTTTCTCCCTTTGTAACCATCAAGTTAATGAGATATATTTGACCACAAACTTGATTTAAATTCTTTGACTGTATTCTTTACACATACTAGACACTGCACGTGACACATGACACACCTACTGCAGTGTAGTTAAAGCCAAGTAATTATCTTAGAAAAAAAACTTTTTTCAAATGAAAATATTCTGAGACCTTCCCCTTCACCATTCTTCATTACGTTGTTCCAAGTAGTAAATTTAAAGCCTTGCCTGTACATGAAAACATGCTTCAGTACACATTTTCTGTTGCATGTAAGGCTCTGAAGAAAGCTCATTATCTCTGCACAGAGAAGAAGGTGGGCTCCAGTATTCTACTGCATGACCAAACTGGAGACAGCATATAAAACCTGTCCATAACCAAACACGAGCGGCACACTACCCAGTAAGAGCATTCATCACTTCAGAGGTGTTCTAAGTACTTTAACCTGTTATACTGTATTGCACGTTCTAGATGAACAACAGCTGACTAGGACTGAATCCACCAGTACAAATAATAATCATGAGACACCAGGCTACAGTATCCATGTCCAGAACAATTGAAATTCTAACTGGGTTTTCTTGCTGTACAGCCTTTGTTAGCAGATTTAAGAGAACAACCAAGGCTTAAATAAATGGCTACAATGTGGTCAGGATCAGGTCATTACTTCAGTGTGCCTGTATTACACATAAAAAGAAATACACATAGTCTCACAGTTGGAATACTATAAAATTAAAGACAGAAAAAGAGGATTGAAGGAAAAAAGTATCCTTGCAATTAAGAGTGAAGAGCAAACTTGATCAATACTTAAGAATAACTAAACAGAACTTAATTTCTTTCTTAAATCATTCAACAGTATATATAGTAAATAAACAATAGATGTCTTTTCAAAACAGCACACTTGTTTCATGATTTATTCGCATACCCAACTATTTTATTCAGACACATTTACTTACTGCTAAGTTATTGGTGACTGTAATTGAACACAGGGTAATTGCAATTGAGGTACAACAATCTTACCTTTCGTCTTTGACTGGAGATTTTCACTGATTAATTGGCTAAAAATGGCTTCAGAAGCCAACATGCCGCTCTTCATTGCGGTATGTGTCCCTTTGATCTTAGGAACATTCATGAGTCCAGGACTGCAACCAATTAATACTCCACCTGGGAAGGTGAGTTTGGGTATTGACTGAAGAGGAAGCAGAAAAAAAAAAGTGTTTTCTTCATTTGTTCTTGGTTTTTACAGTGAAAATAACCTTCTGGAAATGAAACTGGCATGAGGCTTGAGTGTCCTTCACATTTTTAAAGTTGCATGTGCGCTTTCTAAAAATACACAGGTTACTTACCAAGAAATTTTGGCATAGTAAGCAAATAACAACACAGACATTTTACTGGGGCCGAGTATAAAAAAATGACAACATTTTCTTCATATCCTCTCTCTAGTTGCTTTTTCTGCAACAAGACCGTGGTCATGTCACCCACCGATACCATTTTCCTCCTTGAAGTTTAAATAAGTTCTTTTTTAAAGAGATAATTGCCTTCCCATTTCCAACAGAGTAAGTTGCATGTCTCTCACAGCTTACCACCCAGTGCTTTTTACCACACGTCTTTCCTATGTAACTGCAGAGTTCCCTCCTTGTTCCCCTCCTCCCCACTTATTTTAGAAGTTGCTCAGCAGCCCACAAATAGGTATTTAATGCAAAATCACTGCTTTATCCCCTGTTCTGTAAGAAACAATGTTATTGACTACAGTCAACTCACAAATCTAAGACAGATGATTTGCAAACATCAGGTCTATAGTATTAATTTACTATGTTATATGCCTATATTAGCTAATGAATACCCCAACTATCAAGAGAGTTACCCTCACCCTCATCCAATGAGATTAAGGTTTTAGACAGGGAACAGCTTCAAAACACAGACTGCCTGCAGAACTTAAAGCAGAAAGCTGTGATCATATCCTAGGTCTCAAATTGCTGAAGGTAAGTTGTGAACATGGTCTTTCTCTGAAAGTCTTCAGTACTCAGCAGCACTTGTGAATCTAGCATCCTGCTTTTATTAAAGCTGCTAAAATAATTCATTTTTAATAGCCTAAATAATTTGACCACAAACAAGTAGTTTTAGTCAATGAAAAATGTCCAAATAATAAAGTATCCCTTGGAATTCAAGATAATCTGAAACAAACATTCTGTTTCTTCTGCTTGTTCAATTGTCATCTGTTTACTATTCATCCAGGGCTGGTTACTTCCAAATATTCATATAGTAGTCATTAAATAAAGTTGTATTACACAGCATTTCCTATGCATTTTGGGCAATTTGTTTAATCAGAGACTTCATGGCTTGGTTTGTAGCAAAGGTAATTTAGGCTGAAAATACAGCTTAATCCTTTCAACCACAAGAAGCCACAACCCTCTTGGCAGCAAAGAGATAAAACAATGCTGGTTTGGAGGACAGCAGAAGGGAAGATGCCTGCTCCGTGCAGCATCCTCACTGCCAGTGGACCAGGAACCCCCTATTTTGCTCCCCTCAGCTCAACTCAGGGTTGAAAATCTTTAAAGTGAGTCTAATGTTTGACACTTGCATCAGTCACCAATATGTAAGGTTTTTTCCCTCTGATACTTTTAAAACATTGCTCAACAAGAGCAACACTTCATTGTTTTCTACAAAACTGAAATATTTTCAAAGTTTTTTGATACAATGGAGACAAAACAGAGGTTGCACGGGAATTTCTTAAGTGCTTGATTTTGCAATTTTAATAAACAGAAGAAATAAAGGCTATGTAGATGCAGCCTATTAAATGCTCTTCCTCCTTCCCCATATCCCAAAAAATCAGCTACAGAATCAGCTAACTATCCAAGAGTTTGCACTCTCCCTCTCCCCCCCCAACTTAGCTTCACTGTATGTTAAAGACTAAACATGGTCATAAGCTTACCTGTAGCAGACAAAACCAGCTGAGATTGATGGTAGTTTTATACACCTATATACACCTATACTCCTGTGCAACATCTCTGTCAGTGACATGGACAGTGGGACTGAGTGAGCCTTCAGCAAGTTAGCCAATGACTAAGCTATGTGCGGTTCTGTGTGGTTCGGTTGATATGGAGGGAAGGAATGCCATCCAGAGGGACCTTGACACACTTGTGAGGTGGGCTGATGCCAACCTCATGAAGTTTAACCATGACAAGTGCAAGCTCCTACACCTGGGTCAGAGCAATCCCAGGCACAGCTACAGGTTGGGCAAAAAGGAAATGCAATGCAGCCCTGCGGAGAAGGACTTGGGGGTGTTGGTTGATGAGAAAATGAACATGAGCCAGCTTCAGTGTGCACTCGCAGCCCAGAAAGCCAACCATATCCTGGGCTGCATCAAAAGCAGTGTGACCAGCAGGTCGAAGGAGGTGATCCTGCCCCTCTACTCTGCTCTTGTGAGACCTCAGTTGGAGTATTGTGTGCAGTTCTGGTGCCCTCAGTACTTCAGGTTAGACATAAAGAAGTCCTTTACTGTGAGGGTGGTGAGGCACTGGAATGGGTTGCCCAAAGAAGTTGTAAATGCTCCATCCCTGTCAGTGTTGGACACTGTCTGGACAGGGTTTTGAACAATCTGGTCTATTGGAAAGTGCTCCTGCCCATGGCAGGGGGCTGGAACAAGACATTCTTAAGGTCCTTTCCAACCCAAACCATTCTGTGATTTTATTTGATGCAATATTGCCACCAAAATGCAAACTGGAGTTACTGAACAACTTACGTAAGAAAATATTCCTGGACTCTAGTGATGCAAATGAGTCAGACTGCTACAATCAAAGCAACACATGCAAAAGAAGAGCTAATTTAAAATCTTAAGTGATTCACCAATAAAGCTTTTTTTATTCTTTACTGAAAGCTTGTATTAAAAAAGGCCATTTAAAGTACGACTTCATCATTAACTAGACAATTTTATCTACAGGAAATAAATAAGTAAAACTAAAAACAAAAGCTGAACAACCCCCCCCATGCTTTTATAGTAGGAACAGTTAAAGTAAGGTACATGCTGTTTTAAGTCCAGCAAATAAGTCCAAAGATTAGGCAGAGGTGCACAAGAGCTGTCATCCTAATGTGTGTAATTTATCACAATGTCTGTAAGTGACTTAAAAACTACCGTGTTCTTTCAGCTGTATGTTTTGAGTAGTATAACTATGCAACTGAAGTCACAATCTGGCTACTACTTCATGAAAGGAGGAAATTCAATGATTATCTGTGATACAGAAATCAGTGCACAGGGTGGAAGGAGAAGCTCATCTTACATGTAACTCTAGATTAAAACACCTTGGGATTTTGTTTCTTATCTGTGTTAATAATGGTCAGACAGTGGTCTATGAAATAAGCTAGTAACACAGCCATGTTACAACATAATATGACATTTTTCCACTTCATAATGGACCAAGTAACCAATCTGCATATTGATTAAATAATCACATTTAATCAGGAAGTTGCTTCACAAACCCACGACTCAGTCCCAGGCATGCACTCTAGTAACAAAGCTTAACCCCAAAAGACTGAGACAAGTGTTACACTGCTGCTGAAATTCCACTTGTATTGCAAGAACTGCATGACATCACATTTATACTAAAGAAGATATTCAAAAAGGAATAACAATGTAATCAGAGAGTAGAGTGGAATGGCTCCAGACACAGGCTGTGAATCACAAATACTCAGGCTAATTTTAAACTCCAAACCAAAAGGAACATCTACAAATATATCTAAGAGTGCAGGACATGCAGCCATGTCCTATGTTCCGTGATTCCCACATGAGAAGGTAGGAAAAACTTTAGCTATTAAATATAAAAGCAAAACTATTTCTTCTGCAAATTGTTCCAGCCCTTTCAACTGAACTTAAGGCTTGGTGAGTACACAGAACTGGGCTTGTTTAGTCTGGAGAAAAGGAGGCTCGGGGGGAACATTATTCCTTCCTCTCTTCACCCACCTGAAAGGAGGATGGAGAGAGGAGGTGGGTGGTCTCTTCTCGCAAGTAGCAAATAATATGACAAGAGGAAATGGCCTCAAGTTGCACCAGGGGAGGTTTAGACTAGATTTTAGGAAACATTTGTTCACTGCAAGAGCTGTCAAGCATTGGAACAGGCTTCCCAGGGAGTGGAATCACCACCCCTGGAGGCATTTAAGACATGTAGATGTGGCATTTAATGAGATGGTTCACTGGTGGACTTGCCAGTGGTGGGTTAACAATTGGACTGGATAATTTTAAGGGTCTTTTCCAGCCTAAACAATTCTATGAATCTGTATTTAATTTAGAAACAGAGTGATTATGTCAGAAGGTTTTTAGTATGACAAAGCCTAAACCTAGCAAATATCAGGAGCCAGTATCAAGCAAGATAACAAGGTTTTTCTGTCCCAGAAAACTCTTGGCTTTATTCAACTTTACTATAGCTCAGGTGTTTCCCATACAGCCCAAATCGACTGCACTAAAATCACAGCTATAGGGAACTCAAAGTGAAAAAAAAAAAAAAACAAACAAAAAAACCCATGAAAATGTTACCTGTAAACCACCTTCATTTAATGCTCTGGCACCATAGGCAATCCTTGTTCCACCCTCCAAAGTAGGCTGTACAGTAGGATGGTGCTTCCACCTCTGAAACTCCCTAAATGGATTCAAATAGGGATTTTGATAATCTAAACCAACCTTAAAAAAAGAAAAGTGTGCAACATTAATGAAAACAAAGTACAAAATTTCAACAGAAGCTTGAAAAGAAAACAATTGCATATTACATCAACTCTTCAAATCTATTCTATACTAAACCAGCCTCAGGATCCTTCTATTTACAGAAACTACTGCCAAAAATACATTCTGTTAATAGGACAGGAGGAGTATATCTGACAATTTGCTGCTACAAGACTGTTCTTTGCCCTACTGAAACTTGAAGCATGGAAAACATTTAATTGCATTGTAAACATCTTCCATCTGTCATTGAAATAAAACAGTGAAATGATATTAAGCATGGTTTAATGGGCACGATAAGGGAGAAAAATAGTTTTAAATTTGTCTTTCAAAATCTCTTTGCCCTAGAAATGCTGGAAGGAGAGGTGAACAATTCTTTCTAGATAGTTATGTCCTTCTGCTCACATATTTAACCAGTTCTTCACATCATTTAGCAGAGTCAATTATCATTTCCAATTAGGTAAGCCATTTTAATAAAGCACAGGGGATCAGTGATGGAAACAGAAATTGAAGGAAAAAGTCTTTTGCCAACTGGCTGGATGCCCAGATTCCTATCTTATGTATGTGATAATGTGCCCCAAGATATACTCTGCATTTCTGATCTTTAATATACTCTTAAAAAGACTCTTATACTGCCAAGTTGTCCCTTTTGAGCTTCTTGGTTTCCGTAACCTTTATTTGAGGCAAATAACAAAACATACCATGAGTCAGAAAGAAACAGTTGATTTCTGCTTGATTTCTCTGGCAGCTGACTGCTTTTAGAGCACTGCTTGTATTTATTTCTTTGCTAGGTAAAAGTTAATGAACAATTTGCAAAACAATTCTGCTAGAGGAATCAGTTCAGACTGACATAGGTGTAAAATTCAATGATAAAAACTGCTTGTATGTTCACACAAAAGTTGATTTCCTCCTATGTGAACTGGAGATAATATGAACATTAATGATTATCATTCTCTAAGAATCAATGCTCTATCCTTCTAAAAGCAAACAGAATTTAAATGTCTATTGTCTCTACTTATTAATTCCAAGACTAGAAATCTGAACAGAACAAGTATGCATGCCTGAGAAAAGCTAACAAGTTTGTTACAAAACCATTAGACAAAAATACACACACACACTCTGGGACCCTTTTGAAATCTAGAAGGCCAAAACATGACCTAAATCCTATGTTGGTAAAAGCCCAGATCATGTGCCTGACTAATGTAACATCTGTGTGTGAAGCACATGTACATAATAATAAGCATGTGCTTCATTTAGGACTGTAGGTGCTAGAGAAACATTTTCCTACCATTGCTCTTTGCATCACTGGCTGGCAGAACGACACAAGACTGTCTACACTGATCTCAATTCTTCTGACAAAGAGGCAGTAAGAAAGAAGCAGCTGCGTGTTCAACTCAGAGACAACTGCTAAACAGGGGGAGGCAAACAAGGGTGATATGAATGGCAAGGACATACTGAAGAACTTGGGAATAGAAGGAACGCTGCTTGTGGAATTGCAGAGTAGTTTCACTTTACATGCTTCTCTCAAAGCACAGCTACACCTAAGACTGACACATGACAAAATCTAATTGTATGAACTGTGCACAATTTAGACATTTCATAACTTGCAAAACTCTTGTGAGCACAGTTTTGATTGATGATTTGGATTTGGGTTTACCAAAACTTTTTTGTTTGCAAAAAAATTTATTTCTAAGTTTTCCATTTTGTTCTTAATAAAAGACCCTTGATTTAAGATACACTCATATGACAAATTAACCTTCCCTAATATGGACATAAGTGCATGTAAAATTGAGAAATTTAGTCTGTTTCTATTCGTGTGTTTTCATCTTCATATTAAAACAGAAAAAAGAAATTGCATAAAAAAGACCAAACAACAATAAGCAAGCATGCAAAAAACACCTTCACTTACCACAAATCCAAGAGCAACTAAAGGTTCACTCTCCTTTAAGTGATAAAGAAAGGATCCTCCATATGTATGTCTGTCTAAAGGCCAGCCTACAGTATGTTCCACTCTTCCTGGTTTCCATTTCTTCTTGTCAATAGTCCATAACTGAAACAAAGATGATAAAAAAATTACTTTACATTGCAAAGTAATGCCCTTTCAATAATATAACATTATATATATATAAAACCATGCAATTACATATAGAAGAAAATTAATTTACTGCTATGATCAATGCATAAATTCATACAGCAAAATACCAGGTAATAAATACACTTTTTTTTTGGTTACCATTGAAGAATTTCCTAATACAATACTTCTCTTTCTAGAAATATTGTGCATCAGAAAATGTGACTGAGGCTCCAGTACTATACCCAAAATTGTCATTTTATGCTTTATATTAGTGACTTCAATAAATACTTCTGCTAAGGAAGGCAATACTTACAGTGATTTTTTTTTTTTCCTTTAAACACATTATCTTTTCATATGAATCACTGCAATTTCCTCACAAGGTCAAGGCTTAACAATATGTTTGAGTTGACCTAAATATCTGCAGTCAAACAAGTTGTCCTCTCTCTGCTCTCTCCTACACATCTCCAGTGCTGATCTGACCCTTGGTGAACTCACAGAAGCACCTTCATGTTTCCACTAGTGAGTCAATTTTCTGCTCATTTCACAAAACATCTCTTCACCATGGAGCCAGGTGCAGTCTAATGACAGAAAGGCATGGAAGGTACATCCAAATTAATGTTTCGGGTTAGATCAAGGAGTGTATTTTTGAGCAGGACTCCTGATTTCTTCCACTTACTGTGCTTTGTTTCACATCATAAAGCAGCCATCGAACAGGAAGACATGAACTGGATTCCTTTCACACGAAACTAAATTGTAAGACAGGCTCCAGAAGCCCATCTAAAGGATTCCAGTCACAGAAGGGACTCAGTCCATGAGACTAGATCAGAGCTACTCCTACGTAAAAATAAACCTGAAATATGTCTAGCATGGATATCAGCTCATCAGCACCAGCTATTTCACGTACAGAACCATTCCTATTGGACTGCACTATTTGCTAAAGGAGTCTCATCTGGAAGCAAAGGAACTCTACAACAAATCCCATGCTTTAATTACTACTTAGGTGTTAGAAATAGTAACTAAGACTATGTGTTATTCTCTACAGAAGTGTAAACTAATTATTTAATCAATATTCTGCTACTAGAAGCATTTTCTTAGAGTAACAAAGAATATATTATAGTCAAACTGACCATATGCACAAGTCTTTTTCATGACTGATATTTCCTGAGAATAAAATATTTTAAAAAGGAAACCGGATCCCTATCCCAATTTTATAAGCCCAGTGAAGGACATTTAGGGGGTAAAAAAAAAAAAGCTCATCTAGAAGGTGTTTCAGAGACCATGACTCATCATCTGGAATAGCTCCTCTCTCTAATCAAAACCCACAGAAAGCATTCCCTCCCCTTCTCAGGCACTAAAGCCCCCTAAAATTGGGCAGCATGAATCCCCCTCTCATTCAGTACTGAAAATGGATTTCACAAATTAACATAATCTGAAATCAAATGAAGACATTAGCAAAGTGGATTCACAGGTACCTTTAGTTATAACACAGATATACGAGAAAAAGCAACTGAAACAAAAGTCACAATATTCAGAGAGTATCTTCACTGATGACCTTCAGAACAGCAAAGATTCTGAAGTCTGAAAGTGTAACTCAAAATTTATCGTTCCCATTTCTTACACAGATTAACTTGAAAGCAAACAGAAACTACCTTATAGTTTTACAGTATTGTTATAATTATGCAGGCAATACCTCTTTCAGTCCAATACCATAGCTCTGGGGTTGACAATTCTCCCTTAAATTGTACTTTTTGTACATCTGTTTGGCTAGATGTCCATGACAACCTTCAGCAAAGACTGTGACTTTACCATGGAGTTCCATGCCTCTTTCAAAGGTAGCCTGCAAAAGAAGAGTGTTTCATCAGCAGTCAGATCTGTGCCACACCAAATTCACAGCAAGAAACTAGAAGGCAATAAAGTGATTTTTACACTACTTTGTGGCACTCTCCAGAACCTATAGCCATTGCAAGTTATGACTCTAGTCCAGATGCCTTCACCTAGTAACTGTGATGCATCCCAGGCAAATTTTGCTGTGCGATTCCAGTAAAACAAGCACTACAGTGGATCAGTATTTATTACTGAGACAATCTCTTCTAGATCAGAGAATATTTATACCAAATCTGATCATTTATATGATGCAAAAGAATCCTGACAGAACATAGACTCTTAACCTAGAAGTTCGCACTTTAATTTTTGCTCATTCGCCCTCAGCAAGTTTGCCAATGACACCAAGCTGTGTGGTTTGGTTGATATGCTAGAGGGAAGGAATGCCATCCAGAGGGACCCTGACATGCTTGTGAGGTGGGCTGATGCCAACCTCATGAAGTTTAACCATGACAAGTGCAAGCTCCTACACCTGGGTCAGAGCAATCCCAGGCACAGCTACAGGTTGGGCAAAAAGGAAATGCAATACAGCCCTGCGGAGAAGGACTTGGGGGTGTTGATCAATGAGAAAATGAACATGAGCCGGCTTCAGTGTGTGCTCAGAGCCCAGAAAGCCAACCGTATCCTGGGCTGCATCAAGAAGAGCGTGACCAGCAGGTCAAAGGAGGTGATCCTGCCCCTCTACTCTGCTCTTGTGAGACCTCAACTTTGTATTGTGTGCAGTTCTGGTGTCCTCAACATAAAAAGGACATGGAACTGTTGGAAAAAGTCCAGAGGAGGGCCACGAGGATGATTAGGGGACTGGAGCACCTCCCGTATGAAGACAGGCTGAGAAAGTTGTGGCTGTTCAGCCTGGAGAAGAGAAGGCTGCATGGAGACCTCATAGCAGCCTTCCAGTATCTGAAGGGGGCCTACAGGGTTGCTGGTGAGGGACTATTCATTAGGGACTGTAGTGATAGGACAAGGAGTAATGGGTTGAAACTTAAACAGCAGAGGTTTAGATTGGATATAAGGAAGAAATTCTTTACTGTTAGGGTGGTGAAGTGCTGGAATGGGTTGCCCAGGGAGGTTGTGAATGCTCCATCCCTGGCAGTGTTCAAGGCCAGGTTGGATGAAGCCTTGGGTGGTATGGTTTACTGTGAGGTGTCCCTGTCCATGGCAGGGGGGTTGGAACTAGATGATCTTAAGGTCCTTTCCAACCCTAACTATTCTATGTGTCCCCTCACAGAGCTTAAACCCCAGATCTGAAAAACCTGCATCACCTCTGCCCTCAAAAGAACTCATTAGATTAGAATAATGTTACTATAATATTACACCAATCTTACGTGTTAAAACTTCTAGTATCATTAAACTAACATGAAGTATCACTATATAAAAAAAAAATCTCATTAAAAGTTCCAACACTGAAATTGAGAGTAAGGTAAGGGGAATCAGCATACTTTTGTATGAGCATGTCACCTGCGTATATGAGCACTGGATGAGAATATTAATAGATTATATTTGCAGTGTAAAAAGACCGATTCTAAATATATATAAACTTGCAGGGGGGGGGGGAAATAAACTTTTTTAAAAGAAAAAAAGCCTGATTTCAGTCAGAAAGCTTAATGTTGAAAAAGATCATGAAAACAGGTTTGGATTAAGATATCCAGCAGCAGCTAATAAAACAATCTCAAAGTAAGCACCTGGTCCATGAGAAACTTACTGCTGTGATTTTGAATTGTTTCTCAGGTGCAATCTGCTTATGACTTACCGGTTGGAAACCTCTGAAACAGGCTAGCAAATGAAAATGCTCCCTCTATGCAGGAATTACCTTTAAACAGGAGTTACAATATTTTGCCAGTTTTTTTGGTATATTCTTTGAATTTCTGATTGTCAACCTTTACATGAAGTATCTTATAAAATATTAAGAGAACTACAAGGACTTACTACTTGATCTAAATACTAAAAACATATAGTGTCAAATCTGACATAAATCTATATAAATGAATTAACTACAATTCTACACTGTAAATATCAGAAATTCATTAATTTGAAATGTTTCAGCAATGTGACTAAGTTGTATTTCAGTTAACATCCTTCTCCAGCATCTAGACAAGAATCACTGTGCAACTTTTTACTACACAGTCTCCTCACTCGAATTTTTGTTTGACTGGTGCTGACTGCATGGTGAAATTCTATTCATTAACCCTAGTCTATCTGATTAGGCACTGCATAAACACACTGAAGATATTCTTGCCTTGAAGGTTATACAAACTCTGTGTATTTACCTGAACCTTTATGCACTGGAGTTAGTACCAGCTGACCTAACTTGTCAAGTCAGCTGTCAGCTGAAACACTCAAATACTCAAAAAATTGCAGTGATGTACATTAAAGAATTTAAAAGACACATTGTCCCAGTTTCAGCTTAACAGCCATTTTTTCCTCCTTCCAAGTAGCTGGTGCAGTGCTGTGTTTCAGCTTTAGTCTGGGAACAATGTTGGTAACACACAAATATTTTAGTTGCTGCCAAGTAATGCTTACCCTGATCAAGGACTTTTCAGTCTCTCATGCTCTGCCAGTGAGGAAAGGCACAAGAGGCCGGAAGGAAGCACAGACAGGACACCTGACTCAAACTAGCCCAAGGGGTATTCCATACCACAGCACATCATGCCCAGTATATAAACTGGAAGGAGTTACATGGAAGGCCCAGATCGCTGCTTGGGTCAGGGTGGGTATCAGTCTTTAGGTGGGGAGCAATTATATTGTTTATCACTGCTATTTATTGTTTTTTTTTTCCTTTCCCTTTTTAGTTTTATATTCTCTCGCCTTGTAATTTCCCTCATCATTATTAGTAGTAGCAGTGCTGTATTATACTTTAGTTATTGCACTGTTCTTATCTCAAACTGTGGGGTTTACATTCTTTTAATTCTCCTCCCCATCCCTGGTCAGCAAGGGGATGTGTGGTTCTGAGTTACAGGCTGGGTTTAAACCCCGACACACATTCTTCCAGAATAAACGGAAAAAAATCTAGGTTTTGAGAATGCTTTAAAATCAATACTAATTCCTTCCTATTTTAAAACCAAATTCCCAGTAAGTCCGTATCACAGCAGCAAGATAAACACATTACCCACGCCGCCTACTGGAGAAAATGTACACCTGAAAGTAAGAGCACATCTGTCTACAAGAGAGCTAACATCACACTGGAAAAAAGTATATCTTCCCCCGCCACTACTTCCTCCTCCCTCCTCCACTGTCTATATTCTCTCAAAACAAGTCTTTTATTCTCATTTCCTACCTTAAATAGGGAAAATAGCCCATGCTTTTATATGAAAGTAAATACCTCTCTGAAACTACATAACTAGTAAGAAAGCTCATAAAAAAAGTAATTCTTAAGAAAAAGCTTGTACCCATAATTTCTGTAGCCAAAT
Source organism: Melopsittacus undulatus (assembly GCF_012275295.1). Taxonomy (NCBI): domain Eukaryota; kingdom Metazoa; phylum Chordata; class Aves; order Psittaciformes; family Psittaculidae; genus Melopsittacus; species Melopsittacus undulatus. The sequence continues at coordinate 43,348,549 of NC_047533.1, forward strand.
AATTCTGTGAGAAAGCTGCTATGGGTGGCTGTGGTGCCAAATTCTCCCTATGCATTGCATAAGGAAGAGACACACTGCAGGTTCTAGATTCCACTAAAAATCAAAGCCTGTCACTTCGGGCAGCGAGTCACCTTCTAGACACAGAAACAGGAACGACCAGAAAAAAGGTATAAAGACTCAGTGTGTACTTTGCCCCAGTGAAGCAGACAGCCTGTCAACAAACGGGACTGCAGTTGTGAATATGAAAGATAATCAGCCAGAAGTACACTCTCTTACAAGTTGCTAGTTACCAGCTGGACAACAGCTTTCTATTTCATCTTCATGCCTTTCTTCTACGAGTCCCTGGAATTGTTTCCTGATATACCATTTGCCAACACACCTTCAAGTCACTCCCAAGCAAACCTCCTTTCTGCAAAGGCTTTTTCTACTAATCTCAGAAGTTTACAATGTTCTGAGGCCACAACTTGTTCAATTTTATCTATGGAGAGGGAAGACAGGTACTGAATTTTACACTTTTTTTTAGCCAGCAGCAAGACGATTGATGGCAGTAGAAGCAGATATATCACAGTTTTTATAATCAGGCCCCTAGTTATAGAGAAGATAGCTACTTACTTTAGGTGCTCCATCTTTCTGAATGCCTACGTCATTAGTTGCTATCCCTTTCACGCTACCATCTTCATGAAAAAGAACCTTTGGAAATATTTAAACAAATAAACAAAAACATTTAGTGATCTGTCATTTTAATCAGCTCACAAAAAGTTATAATGCAGAACTTCTAAGCTCTATGTCTTTAATGGTCAAACTTGAAGACTATGTAACATACTGCATGATCCACTTGCACTTTGCTGGATCTGGGCCCGAATTTAGACACTGAAACACAGCTTTCACAATATATGTCTTTTAAAAGGAATGTTGTGTGATTGTACAAATAATCAGGAGTGAAGAGAGTTCCAAAACCACTTTTCGTATAAGCAGTGATGTCATTATTACCTCAGCTGCTGCACAGCCTGGATATATCTCAACACCCAATGCTTCTGCTTGTTCACCTAGCCAGCTCACGAAGTGGCCCAGGCGTACTATGTAATTTCCATGATTAACCATTGGAAGTCCTAAGCAGGAAGACATACATATATAAACCACAGAACAATAAGCAAAATGACACAAGTTATATACATCAGATGTCATATCTTCTACAACTACTATCGTCACAGAAATCTTCTGCATTATCATAACCATCATCTACATAGACCCTATCACTAAGTTATTACTTCTACATACACTTGCTGTCCTACACTGAATCAAAATTGTTTGAGTAATGAAAGAGCTGAAAAAGACACAGAGAAAGATGACTCTCTATCACTTCACTAAACTTTACCTGGAATAATTGGCACTGGAATTCTAGATTTCTCTGTTAAAATTCCAAACTTGTCTTCAGTTACGGGAGTATTAAGTGGAGCCTACGTTAAGAAAGAAAATAGAAACAGTATGTTTCTAAAAAACAGAAAAGTTATGTTTTCTATCCAATCCAACAATAACAAACAAAACAATCCAACTGACAGTCTAATAAAGGTTTAATAAAGCAGTTCTGTAGGAAGGTATCACAAGAAAGAAATACTTTATGAGGCAGCCATCACACAAGAATCAACACAACTATTGACACACAAAAAAAATGGACCAGGGCCTTGCAAATAACTTCTACAGTTTCTACACAGGCTTGTACTTCATAAATATTCTAGACCTTTCTAAAGAAAGCAGTTCAACTTGTGTAAGTATTCCAGCAAGACAAAACAACCGGCTGACACCTGGTCTTGCAGCTCCCAGGTGACAGCAGGCATCTGGCTGTTCTGGAAGAGAACTTCTTAATGTCCAGCCTCCTTAAAGCACCTTAGGTCTCTGTTACACCACTAACTCCTTACAAATGTAAGTGTACTATGTGCCATTTCCTAAGACTATGAAGAACTATTGCACAGAAAGAAGTCTGACATTGCTAAGAACTGCATATCTTGCTGCTTGTACACAGGAGCTGGAATCTGCACAAACGCAGCGCACGACACCCCACGATGCACCAGACACACTGCTTATATGCAGTAAAACTACTACATGAAAGAGCAAAGACCACAGCGTATCTGTGTAGACATAAAACTTTAGCATTGCCAAACCAGAGGTAACAGACTAAAACAGAAGATAGGGCTGATATGCTCATACATACCCCCCGCTCCTTCCAGTCTGGAAAGAGTTCTTCTAAGGCCCTTGGCTCAACACAGGCACCAGACAGCGTATGTGCACCAATCTGAGAAGCTTTTTCCACCAGGCAAACACGTATTTCTTTGTTATGCTCAGCAGCTAACTGTTTGAGCCGAATAGCTGCAGAGAGACCAGCAGGGCCTCCTCCAACAACGACAACATCAGCTTCCTCTGCAAATCTTTCCATGTTTACCCCTATAACAGGAAAAAAAAAAAAAGATAATAACATAAACCAATACCCAATTTCCCCCAGTCTCTCTCTCACTCTCTGCTCTGTTACATTGGCTGCTGGGTATCCCAGAAGTATTACTTTGTATAAAAGGAAGCTAAATACTGAACAGAGTCCCCACTTCAGTACTTGGAAGAGGCACAGGAGGACATCAGCACCCCAATGTAAAATTAGCTCCTTTTTTTTATATACCATAAAAACATGTATTCAATCTCTATCCACCACAAGTGTCATCTTAGCATGTTTAAATTCAGAGCCCAGTTGGGCAGCTGTATCAAAGATGGTTACTGAAACTCTCGGTAAGGGAGAAAGAAAAAATACCTTTTGCCAGAACACACAACTTAATTTTACTGTAATTAATCACTCTTTTCTGGAATTGAAGCCATTAAAATTGCTGAATGTAGAGACTGCAATGCCCAGAGATATGTATTAATCTTATTTTCTCACAAACACTCATTGTAAGAACAACTGAGAAAATCCAGCAGGCACATACTTGATAGAACTAAATCTTGAGATAAGTCACTAAAGCAAAAGCTGCTTATATATTTTACTTACATAACTAGGAGAAAGTTTATTCTGATGCCATTTTATAGCACTAAAGACACACACCATAAAATTTAATTTGGAATATTACTACTATATTTAAGAGCACGGGACTTCTGTAAGAAATAAAGACAGCAACATATTTCAGTGTCTTTAAAGCAGCAATAACAAAGGAGCTTTTAAGTAATGCAATTTTTTTTGCTCACCTTCCCATCGCTTGTCTTTGTCCCGAGGATGAATTGTATAATGTGTAGTTATGCGAGGCACAGAGGCAGTAGATGCACATCTTGAGATATGCAGTGATGGAAGGCAATCTCTGTGTATCAACTTGAGAGCACGAAAGCACTGATATGCTGCTAAAACAATAAACAAATTTGCAAAATCAGCAATTTTCCACATTTCCTGAGTTTTCAGACACAACAAATATGACAGCCCCTCCCCAAGTTCATCTCTTCTGACCTCTCAACACATGTGGAGACAGAGTTTGGGCTACTGACACTAGAGAGTTCACCTAAAATGAACATGGTCTACAAGAAAATCTCAGGCTGAAGCCCAAGTATGCTTTAGCTAAAGCCAGAACAATGGATATAGTTAACCTTGATCCTAGCTGCAGAGACAGTAATTGCTGTAAGAACAAGTCAGAATTTTTTTCGAGGAAATTGACCAAATTAAAGTTTAAAATTATCAAAATAAGGCTCTGTTCACAGGGTTATTACATGTTACATTCTTGTCTCATTTTCTTTTTTCACAAAAACTAGTATGGTCAGCACAAAAACTAGTTATAGTTAAAAGATCTGTGAGCTAATGCACCCCACAGGTATTTTTCCTTCCTTTAAGGATTCCTTTCCTTTAGTTTAACGGATGAAGGAGGGTACAGAGTATTTCTGCAAAGCCACAAAGTAAAATCACCAACTGAAAGGTCTTGTTGAGAATGGCATCTGGCAAGGTGAGCACAAACATCTTCCACTGTAACTCCGCACAGCGACAGTAAGGATGCTGGCCTCTATATGCAAAGGCACTAAGTATTATCTATGCCGGTTTTATAACAGCAATTTTGTACTTAACCAGCAGTAACATAAAAATTGTTATCATACTACCTCATGATTCTGCATCATTCTTTACTTGCAATCAGGATCTGAGAACAAGCAATGTATTTTGTAAGCACGATAAACAACTGCATCTATATAGATATAATAGAACATGACATCTTAATTTCTGAGGTACTGAACAGAACTGACAGTACTAAGAATTACATAGCATAGTTTAAAAATGTCAGTTGTTTCACACACATGTAAAAGAAGTTAAATTCGACCCGGAATACGGCTGATAATTACTAAGGCAGGTCCAAACCGTCAACGGCCAGATCTCTCCAGTGAATGAACTCAGTTACTGCTACCAGTTTACTGAGAGCTTAAGGACACAGTAAACGCTACGTGAAACCTTCGGGTGAGGCAAACAATCTCTAAGAAGGCACTTTGCTTTCGCACAGCTCTTACTAACTGCTGTCAGGACGCTATCTGTTTAGTCACCAAGACTGCCTTTAATTGCTTTGTTTTCGCTTAAAAAGGGTAACCTCTAGTATGGCTCTAAAGATAATTCCACCTTCATGCGCCCGCCGCAGAGGCGCAGCAGCCCCCTGCCTGGCCCACCCGGAGCTCCCGTAAGCGCTGCCTTTAGGCTCAGTGGCACTTTGAACCAGTCAAGAGACCCCCCGGGGCAGAGAGAACACGGCCATACCTCCGCTGACGCCGACTGCCTTCCGCCCGCCCCGCCGCTCCCGGCCCCGCGGCCCCCCGCCGCCCGGACACCCGGGCGCGCCCCAGCCACGACCTTTGCTCTCATTCCCAGCTGCACCATTCGCCAGGCCCGCTCCTCCCAGCCGGGCGGCGGCAGCCCCAGCCCTGTCCCCTCGGGACAGTGAGCACCCCCGGAGAGAGCCGGCGTGTTACCTCGGCTGGAGGACGGGCAGCAGAAGAACAGCATGGCGCCAACACCCACACCCCTCAGCGCCCTCAGAACCCCGCGACCGCCCTCGGTCACGCTGCGCCTGCGCACTCGGCGACCGGCAAGAGGGCCCCCGTCCCGTCCCTCCCCGCTCACTGGCAGGACTACAACTCCCAGAGTGCCCGGCGGCAAGACCCATCTCAGCTTCCTCACGGGACAATAGCTCTCCGAACCGATTCTTGTCTGATGTTTGAACGGGAGGCGCTCGGAGGAAGGGAGGCGGTGGGATCAACTGCTGCTGGGGGCGCTCCGCGAAAGACTACCGCTCCCGGGGGCTCCGCAACGCTCCTCTCAGCGCACGCCGCGGAGCCAGCAGCAGAGCTCGGGCGGGAGGCGGGGGGAGACGCGGGATGGGCTGGGCGGTGGGCGGTGTCTAGGAGCAGAGCGGGACATGGCCGAGGCGGGGCCTGGGGAGGTGTGCGGCGGGAGCGAGGGGCTGCGGCCGCTGGAGCGGTTGCCAGGTGACACACGGGAGCTGCTGGAGGAGGTGGAGATGCAGATCAGCGACGTGAGTGCCGGCGCAGGGAGAGGGAGGGAGCGAGCGAGCGGCGGGGCCCCTCACACAGGGCGCGGGATGGGTGACGGCGCCCGTCAACCTCTGTGCCGTTCCTCCAGGCCGCCTGCTCGCTGGCAAAGGTCCTGGAGGCGACGTCGGCCGTGTCGGCGCAGGTGGAGGAGCTCGCCACCAAGTGCTCGGAGAACGCGCGGTTCCTCAGGACATGGCGGGACCTGCTGAGGGAGGGGTACGAGTCCCTGAAGCCCAGCGGCTGACCCTGCCCCGCCGCGGCTCCCCGGCCTGCGATGCGCCTTGTCTTGAGCGGCGCCTTTAAGGGAGTTCTCGTGAGTTTCCGTTTTCCCTCAGCGCCCCGTGAGCTCGGAGGTCTCTCACAAACACTTGATGGCTCGTATGGGTACTGTGTGTAAGTCACGGAGTAGAATAACTTTGTTTAGGGAATCACTTTTGACTTCTGGACTCTTCCGTTACTGTTAAGCAATCTCACACATGAGATACTTTAACCTTCCCTTTTTAATTCCTCTCGTTTATGTGCTGGATAAGAAGTTAACGTGTGGTACATTCAAACCTCGTTACTGGTGGGGAAGAGGTGTCCTGCGAGGAGCTGTTGTCAGTCCTCCTTTTTAACAGTTGTCACCAGCATAAACCCTGCCAACTCCAGAGAAACTCGCTTAAGTAACTTCACTCTCTGAAGTTCACTTTCATTTCACTCCCTGCAGTGAAAAAGCACAATTTTTGTTCGTGTCGAGGATGGGATAATGTGGCAAGCCATGTCTCAGTTTACAAGCTTTAGGTAAGCCCTATATCCCGAACCTTACTATTTTAAGCAGTGTTGCAGTGTGTTTCTATAAAGCTACAGCTGTTTTGCAAGATGCTTCATTACTGTAAACAATTTCACAATATTTTTTGTTGTAATAAAGTGCCTTACGGTGGACCATATATCTCTGTCTGATAAAAGTTTAACAGCATTGTTTGCTGATAGGATGGCTTATTTTGACCTGTAAGTAAAAGCTTCCATCAGTTGGGAAAGAACCTGTGAAATGTATTGCCTGGGAAACACTATAAAGCCTTTTTAGCATTTGGTCCTATTTTTTTTTTGTCTTTGCCTTAAGCAGTTACTAGTTACTCTAGAGCTTACTGTTAACAGACCTTTTGGTCTGCAAGATTGCTAATCTGTAATAAATACCTGTACTGAAACTCCTGTGTCTTTACCAGAGCATTGTGAAAAGAATAATGCTGAAATGCAATGGTGGGCTGCAGGAGAACATGGCTCTACCATGAATTAGTAGTAAGCCTTATTTTTACTGGTAGAATGACTTTTTAAAAGACAAATTGTAGTTTTCTTAGCAAAGCAATAAAGATGTTCCTAAAAATCCAAAATTAATATTCTTCTGTTACTTATACAAACAAATATGACATTGAATATATCCATAATCAAGTTGAGTGAAAAACAGAGGCGATGATGGGGACAGACATCCTTCCAGATCTCACCAGAAGCAGTTACAGACATTGATAAGGCTTGGTCCCTCAGAATGTGCACATTCTATTACGCTGAGTTATAATTGTCCCACTGAACGGCAATCCATGTGGCAGGATTTCACTTAGTTGTTTTTAACCCCATAACACAAAATGTTGGAAAATAAGTAATTTTGTTCAGCAGATAATCTTTTATTTCAATAAAACATACAGTAGTGGAAACAAGATGCCTAACAATCTTTGAGTTCAAGGTAATCCAAAGTTCTGTAAACAGTTAAAGTGTGAAGTGTCACACTTTAAATTCTACTTCTTACACTGTTAAGAAGTCAAGTGCAAACACTGGAAGCATCTTTTAACTTCATTTTAAAATGCTTCTAATAATCGATGCAAAACCACAGCATTCTTTTTACCTCTGTGGGCTGCTAGGCCATTGGACTGTTAGTATGGTATTGAACATAGAAGGGAAGTTGTAGCGATACATAATGGAAAAATATTCTCTTCAGGAAGTATATGCAAAGGAACTGCTGTTAGAGGATTGTTTCAGGTGGGATAACTTTTTTTCACCCTTGTGACACTGGGAAGTAGAATAATGCTCCAAGAAGTGCTGAGTAGCTCTGGTCCTTGAATCATTTTAACCGTAATGCATCATGTCAAATGCACAAGGTGACTGAAATGAGACTGAAATTAAGACTGAAATTAAGACTGATAGTCTTCTAAATGGCCATCTCCCATTATTCCATGCACTGAGATAGACATCTTAAGACTGAAATTTGTTGAGGTCTGCAAGCTGTGGGAGGCTATTTATAGTAGCCCATGAAGAACCAGTGAGGAAGAGAGCAGCATTGAGATGCTGGGATAATCAAGTCCAGTCTTTCAGGGAAGGATCCTCTCCTGAAGGGGGGAAACTTCCAGCAGCTACCTCTGGGGGACACTCAGTTGAGAAAATCTGTTTTATTTTTCCTTCCCACAGTTCTGGTTCTGCCTAAATTAGAATGCTCATTACAATTTCAGGACTGTTTTTACATAAGTGAAATGGTTGATAAATTGTTAAAAGTTTGTAAATTTTTAAAAGGATTAAATTTATTTTCTTTGACAGATAAACTGGTCTAGTTGTTAAATGTACATGTTTTTCATAGGGCTGTTGCTCCCTAATAGCTTGAATAGACCTAGTCAGAAACTCTGTGGAGAGAAAAAAATTTTAATGAGGAAATCAAATAACTCTTTAAAAAATTAGCTATTGAAATGGGGAATTTAAATAAAAAGTTTAATGAAAATAATATTTTTTTCCTCCCTAAAGATAGAGAATTTTGAAACATTCTGCTTTCAGGGTGAGATGTTTTAAATGACAATTCAGGTTTGTTTTTTTTTTTCCATGCTCCTGGCTTCTGAGATGAAAAAAAACAATGTGACTTCTCCTTCTGGTCTAAGATGAGTTGTCAAAGTATCAGGTACCATTGTGAGATGGTGAAATTATTGTTGTATTAGTTCTACCTGTAGATACATTGCTTCTTCTCCCTGTGTTAGTTCACATGGGCCCAGGTGCCATACCTCCCTCCCTTTTCCTCTTTGCTGTAAAGCTGTAAGCCCACAGATGTGAAGCTAACAGTGCAGATGTCACCGTGAAAATTCAAAATGTATTTAACATGTATTAATTTATTCTTGTTGACTGCGAGGTCACTGAAGCATCAGATGAGTCTGTACAAAGCATGGGCTTCATTACCTTTGGAGTCATTTCATGCATTGGCCACATTTCTACCCAAATGAATGATGGACCATATGTTTTCTGACCGCTTTTACCTTTTTTAGATCTTCGTTGCCTGTAATTATACCAAACCTGATGAATCATTTCTTTGAAAGGTCGTGTAGTCAAAGTGTAGAGAAGAGGGTTCAAAGCACTATTTATTGGCAGTATAAAAATTACCACCCAAGAAGTTATGGTACCTGAGGGAGGGAAAAAGAAATGAAGCTATAATATGCATTTCAGTGTTTGTACTGTTAATTCATGCACACGCTTAATGCTTATGTACACAGCTACCTGGTGAGAGGGATGGCTTTGCGCTTCTAGGCTAAGTTCACGTCACAACAGGTCCTCCTCTCACTGTTATTCTTGCACTGCCCTCTTACCTCCCTGTTTCCAGGACTCTCTGCAAAACCTGACATTATTTACTCTCCCAGTGGTTCCATTTATCCTCACTTTTCTGTACCATAGCTTCCTATTTGCCCTGGCACACTTTCTGCTCTTGCCAAACTCCACTTTCTTGCCCCAAAACTTTTTGTCTCTGCTTTGTTCTCTGTCTCTTCCTATGATCTCTGTTCCCCATCCTCTTCCCATGTCTACTGACATGCAGTCCTAACGATGTCCCTGATGTCCCATCCTGCAAAGCGGTATCCTCCAGTCGCTGTATTCTCTTAGAGGCTGATTTTCTTCTCTGCATCAGGGCTTCTCCTGTCTTCCCCCAACAAAGGGCGCTGTACACATCCTCCTCATTTCCTTCTTGCCCTTTCAGTAAGAATTCCTGTGTTGCCACCATCTTCCTTTCTGAAGGTGTCCTTTTATCCTGCCTATATCAGAGTCTGTGTGCATTTCTACAGCATCTTTTTGTCATCCCTACTCTTTGAGAGCTATGTTACCTGAGAGGCAGGCAGAGAAGGGACAGAATTAAAGTGCTGAAAGATGTTAGCAGATGCCCTCCATTGCGTTGTTTGCTTTATAAAACAATTACAGAACTCACCAAGCTTAATTAAGTCCCTCCCTGCCTCCCAGCTTTACAACTTTGATGCAATATCAATACATTCCTACTGATGCCTATCCCATTGGTTACAGTTTTGGAAAGAAGAAGATACTTAATTCAAAAGCTGTCACAGTGAATCCACAAAGAAAAAGAATGTTATCAAATGGGCTTTAAAACTTCTGTTAACTTAGGCAACTGTGATGTCTTTAATTTTATGAAATGAGTAATTCCTGTCTAATCTGGCTTATCTAACACAGAACATTAATTTGTTAAACCCAAGATCACCCTTTGCTGAACCTTAAAGATTTCTTCAAGGTTTCTTGACTCAGTATTCATCTGCTTCTACTTTTCACAATATTTTCTTTAAAATTTCATAGGTGGTTTGATGACTTCATGAAGATTTAAAATAATTGAAAATATTTGACAAAATCAATGTAACTTTCAGACATTTGAAATGTCAATCAAAACTTTGAAAAGGTGACTGACTCCCAACACTCCTGGTCAGCACAGAAGACAAAATCATAGAATCATAGAATTGTTAGGGTGGGCAAGGACCTTAAGATCATCTTGTTCCAACCCCCTGCCATGGGCAGGGATACCACACACTAGACCATCCTCTGAGACAAAATGTTTTCTCACCAATGTAGTATTGTGACACATATCTGTACATTGAATCTGGGTCTGCTCTTGCAGATAATGTTCATGTTCACATGTTCTAGCAGGATTTACAAGCCCTACATAACAGGGCTGTTTTTTTTCTGTCATGTACTGGTATTGCGAAGAGAATAAAACAAATAAGGTGCAATTTTCAATCTTTTAGGTTATGTTATTTTTATATGGGAATATATTCATAGCATGAAGAAGGTAAGAGAGGTTTATACAACAGTGTTTTGAACTATAAGTACCAAATTGTAGAAGAAAGTTATTTCAGGATAACAATTCTATTGTTAATTCTAGATAGGAAACACTGAATTGTCTTGAACCTAATTTAGGCAACAGAACAGGCAAAGACCATAAAAGGAGAAGAGCCAATGTAATTCAACCTTGTCTTTCAAATATATTTTATAGATATTCTATGGAGACAAACATGAATGATTTGAATTATGGGAAAGGCAGGTTTCTGACTCAAAGGTGACTAATATGTATATAATATATATGAATATATATTATATAGATATAAATATATCTATATAATTCAGTAGTAAAACCATATAGTTCATTATATTCTGTGTGCATGTATATAGATATATAATATAGTTCAATATAGTAATATAGTTCAATATGCCAAATTCTTTTTCTTCTGAATTAGAAACAACACTCTTCATATAGTTAAAACAGCCTCACAAAAGAGGGGACTTACCTGGTATTTCTACCCGAAGTAAAGAAAGAAGTTTCAAAACAAAAATGGGTATCCAACATAGTGCATCAGTAAATACAATGAAGAAAAAGCGTTTAGCAAGGATCATCTCTTTTTTAACATGATTCTTAATTTCAGTAGCTGTAATAGCTGTTTGGTGAACACTGTAGAACATAGTCCCGTAGGAAAACACAATGATGATGAAAGCTGCCAAGTTTACACCTGTTTAAGAAGTTAAAACTCATTATAGTTTAACAGCATAATGGCAATTGTACATCACTTATTTACAGGGTGAATAGTAAAGAAGAATGTTTCATCTAAACTGCTAGCCCCATCAAATTAAGTGGACAGAGTCTGTTTTCACCAGAGCATGGAATTTTTGCCTTTATTCAGGTATTTATATCATTCATTGACACCTGACAAATAGCTGCCATCTGATCCAAACTACATAGTTCTCCTCTGGTCTCTTCTTTCCTGACCATTCAGGAACATAATAGTCATTAATTTCTTTCTACATTTTCAATCCTTCTTACATTTAAGGTAAATAAGTATCTAAATATAGTAAAATATTCAGACTGGATAAAGTATTTAAGTGCTTAATGGAACATCTAAATATGAGGTGTGAACATCATAGCAAAGCCATCTTATTTGTCTGAAAATAAAGTTCAATTACAGCTCTAATCATATGTAAAGAAGAAGTGCAACTTACCTAAGAAAATGACAACAGAATAAATCTGACTTCCTGCACTTTCTGCTTGTTCTGAGTGAAGAGGAAAACAGACACCATTGGTGCCGTAGTAGTTCCTGAAAAATTTCTTATTGCTTAGTGGGATAAAAGCAACAGCAAACCCAATTATCCAGATAAGAATCAAAATGGAAATTGTCCTGCATTTTCTGGGCTTCAAACACCTAAAGGGATAAACTATGCAGATGCATTTTTCCAAAGTCAGGTAAGTCAATAGTAAGACTGACACCTCTGTAGACAGAATAGCCAGCGATCCAAGCAATTGGCAATGAATACTGTCCATCCACAACTGAGCATGCTTGTTGTATTCTCCACGATATTTAAGATCAAATGCTCCAATCACAAATAAATATATCCCCATCAGACAGTCAGCACCTGTGGGCACAGTGCTTAACATCATTATTTACACATCTGAATTTCCCATTCTCTGTGTATATGTATATTGGAAAACAGACATAAATACATATATATGAGCACATATTTATAAGTAAGTCAGCTAATATATAGATATAAAATAAATCACTGTTATAGCTGGAATGCTATTGTGAAGTACAATTAAAGCAACATAATTCAGTTCTATCTCCCCACCCTTTTTTTCTTTTTTAATTTTCATTTGGACTGACAGTCTATGTTTCATACTTGTTTCCAACCTTATTTTTTGAAATTCAGATAAAATTTGTTTCCAAGCAGAAAAAGATATGGCTTCATTTATAGAAATATTATTGCAACTTTTTTTTTAGCTAGGTCTTATTCCTTTTGATATTGACATTTGGCTTTAGATAATTTGCTTTAAGTAGGGCATCTCTGCTGGATTCAAAGTTTAGTTTTGGTTTGTCCACCTTATGCTAGTTCAAAACTGGTGCACATAGTCTTCTAAGTCTATTAAGGGAAGAGGAACTGCCGACACAGAGCTGAGGCTTCTCATGTGTTGGCTAGTTTTGCTTACTATTCAGATTGTTCCCATGGAAACAACAGTTTCAAAATCACTGACACTGACATGCTGCATTTAAAAACTTTGCTATCTTTTTATACACTGTTGACAATTACCTTTCAAAATGCAACTAAGTGCATTTGTGAAATAGAATCATAGAATCAACTAGGTTGGAAAAGACCTTTAAGATCATCAAGTCCAACTGTTTGTTAATACTTACAGACTCTCCTGTATTGAGACAGGGTATTCAAGATTGTAGTGACTATGCTGCCAAACAGTTAATCCATAAACTTGCCTTGCACTTAGGACTAAAGTACCCCTCCCCATTTTTAATACTGGGGATTGATTTTCTGTATTTGCATAAGTAACTTTCTACCATGCAAAAAATAGAGTATCTTGAGCACAAGATTTCATGTGCGAATTTCTATTTATTCAAAAATGCATAGTAAAATTTAGGCTTATAGGCCTTAGAAAAATTTGCAATTCTATTTCTTCTTGCTGAAGAAAGTGGGAATTTGACACAATACCCACAGCATTAAAAATCAAACATGAAACCTTTGGAATTTATTAGCTGCCAAATGCAGCATTTAACTAGACCTCCTGGTGCATAAGGTACAGCATTTTGTATTGTAATTCGCAGCAGTATGAAAGTCTAGTTAATCCAGTGCTGGAGGTATGTCACTATATTACAATAACAAGTGTCATACATGCTATGAGTGGACTAAAGCAATATTCTTTTATGCATGGAGTACTCACAGCAGAGAGACATTATTGAGATGGCATGGAGTTTATTCTCCGATCTGATATAAGGCCTCATGCAGATAACGAAAATATTTCCAAAGCAGGTGATAGCAGACACAACCCAAACAAACACTCTCTGTATGATGCTGGCTAAAAGATTCTCAAGGGATGAAATCCCATCAGTATTGGGCTTACAGCTGCGCACATGAGGGGCATATCCACAGTACTGGAATTTCTTAAAATATCTGGTTGTGAGAAAAAAAAACAGACAAAAAATGGTTCTAGTTTGGTTACCAGAACATCAAAACTCTAATAACTACTCAGAAAACATAGTCTGAAAGAATAAAACTTGAATTAAAACTTTTCAAAATTGACAACTGCTCATGTGTTGCTTTTCAGACACTTTTGTTTTCAGTTGTCCAGTATCCTGTAAATTGTAAAATTCAGACCAAAGAAAGCAAACTGGAATAATCTACTCACATGTGGGAAAGGTTTCTCAGGGGTCTGAACATTCTTCTCTGGATGTTTGCAATTTCAATGCCTTCCAAGCCACTGTAAGCAATAAATTCTCAGTAAAAGACCATAGAAAGTCAGCAGTAAAAGAACAAACTGTATGAACATTTAATTGTGCATCTGTAATTACAGGAAACTGGAGAGGAACTTGAATTGCCTCTAATCTGTCATCCCTTTGAAACTCAAAGAGGAGGTCTGCATAAAAGCTCAAATGGAATAAAATAAATTGCAATTAATTCTAATAAACTTGCTGTTCTTCCTAAAGTCATTAAGAAAGCTGCTCTCAGCAGTGCAATCTCCAGTTATTATGTTGCCCTTCCAAAGTATTGTTCTACTGATGTTCTTTCATCATCTCTGGGAAACTAACAACTTCTTCCAATAGTAATATTTTGCATGCCTCTTCTGTCTTTTGTCTCAGGGAGTGCTCTACTAGACAAACAAACCACTGCAGGGGTTCAGCCTTCATTGTGTCAAGAGCAGCAGGAAGCTGGGACATGGAACAAGGCATGTAAGGAAAAACGCTAGCTTTCTTGTGATGCATAAATGGGATTTCTTATTATTATTAATTTTTAATACATTGAAAATAGCACTATTATTTTCCCTGCAGTGCCAGATCAGTAACTGTGCAAATTCTTCTTTTAGAACTTCAGTTTCTGCATTCTTCCAGTCATAGAATCATATAATAGTTAGGTTTGTAAAGGACTTTAAGATCATCTAATTCCAACCTCCCGGCCACAGGCAGGGATGCCTCACTCTAGACCATGTTGCCCAAGTCTCTGTCCAACCTGGCCTTGTCCAACCAGTCCATCCCATCCATTGGCTGAATGTGCAACTGGTCAGAGGTCTTTGGCTCTCTGTGTGGGGAGCCTTATTTGAATTCACTGTTCGATGCTTTGAATGCAATATTCATGGGAGTTCTGAGCACATTTAGGCAAAAGTGGAGAAAAGAACCAGTCTTACTGGTTACTTGCTGTGGGCTGGTAGGCAGTTTAGTTAGGAGATAAGAAAAAATCCCCAGTATGGGAGTTTGTTAGTTTTATTTGAACTGCAAAGAATCTTAGGGTGTGGTTTCCCCAGATATTCTTACTATTTCAAACTAGCAAAGAGGCAACTGGTGTTTTACAAACTGCTTTGTTTTTACAAACTGAAATACATAGTTTCCTATAGATCTATCTCAAAATCTAAATACTTTCTTAACTTAAAAACATGGAAGGTTGTGGCCACTCTGTTGTACAAGTTCTTTGGTGTTAAAAAATGGATGAAGTAAATGCCGTAGCCTGACTGTTAGTGAGGTGATTAATTATTCTTTTTCTGTTCTCCGCTGCTTATTCTCATGAAACTTGTACAGATTCAGTATTTTCAGGTCATTAGCTATTTACCAAATATAGTTGAATTTGGCCACTGGATTCAAAATCACTATGAAGAAGCTGGACTGATCTACAAAAGCATGTTCACTGCTGGCTACAGCTCAGGGGTCAGATCATAATCTCCTTTTAAGTTCGCATCCAAGGAAACATCTTTTCTTTGGACCTCCACAAGTATTTCTAACAGGGCCTGTTGGGATAGGACAATGGGTAATGGTTTTCAACTAAGAGAGGGGAGATTCAGGCTGGATATAAGGATTTATTTATTTATTTATTTTTAATGAGGGTGGTGAAACACAGGCAGAGGTTGCTCAGAAAGGTGGTAGAGGCCCCATCCCTGGAAACATTCAAGGTCAGGTTCCACAGGGCTACCAGCAAACTCATCTAATTGAAGATGTTCCTGCTCACTGCAGGGGCTTTGGACTAGATGACCTTTATGTGTCCCTTCCAACCCAAACTATTCCATGATTCTATGATCTGACAAGAGTCAGTGCTTTGGTCTACCAAGCTGGTTTTTGCAGATGTACAGTGGCCTGTGAAGATGTACTTAAATCTACCACAGGCTAATTTCAGATTTGCAAGGCTGTCACTGCACTATCATGCAGTTTTAGGAAGAGCTCTGCTGGCAGAATTCCAGTTAGAGCTGCTGTGTTAGTGTACCCACAAAAATATCCGCTAAACTCTTTTAAAAGATTTGTTAAAGTTTTGCTCTGACAGGGCAGCTGAAACATACTTGGTTTACATTGTTCTTTTCATGGTGTTAGCAGTAGAGCCTGTAAGAATGGAAGTGTGTCTGCAAACTTGTACTTATACCAGATTTCTTTATAATTCCCGTCTATCCTAATGGTACCTGCCATGGTGTTTATAGCCCCAATATGACCCTTAAGCCCTGTGAACAAATTATGCAAGGTCAAAAAAGGATTGCATTACTCCTGTAATAGCAGAAAAGATAATGTCCCTATCTAAGATGTTTTTATCATCTCTTTTTGTTGGAAAAAAAATAATTATGAAACTGGTATTTTCAGGAAGGAGAATTTGACTATTGCTAGTAATTATTTTTTAGGCTTAAATTGTTAGGTATCATCAACATAACTATAAACTATTTCAAGGGCAATACCTTCTAAAACATATTCTGAATCATATCCTTCTGAAGGAAATGTGCATGACCACAAAGAAAATTCAGCCAAAATATAAAAACTTGATACGTACAGGGATTTGAGTTTAATTAGAAAATCAAACTGGTCTATTTGTATTTTCTTGATGGGGTTGTAAGAAAGGTTCCTGTAAACACAACATAGACATTAGTAACTTTGTGCATCTTCCTTACAGCTTATTCTAAAAATAAAGTCAAACTACGTAATCCATTTGATTTTCCAGTCCTGAAGGAAGGACTTGTATAATTGGCAGTTACAACTGCAAATGGGTGCATTCATTTAGTGCTATTCAGCATGCTAAGCCAGTGGAAAAACTAGTCAGACACTTCACAGGCATGCTATTGCCACATGCACATACACACACAAGCAAAACTGCCTCCCCCAGCCTGATGCTTCAAGTTTTTGACTATAGCAATATGTAGTTATTAAACTTCCTGGACTTGTCTTTCGAGTAGAAGAACCTAGCTGAACTGCATGTAGTTAGAAATAAATTGCAATTGATTCTGCTAGTTGCTAAAGTCTGGGATTTTTTTTTAATCATTCATGTGCAAGAGTTTCTAGGTACATTCCCTTTTCTTCTCCCTATAACTGTTCTTTACCTTTTCATTTTGATATTGTAACTAAAATGAGCAAACTCAGTAAATGCAGCTGTACACACGATTGCCCTAGTGTATTGTGATAGATCCCAACAATGCTGAGAAAACACAAAAAGAAGTTAATCCACACACTACCTCCTCTCTTCTGGACAATTTTGTGACTAGTACATCTTTCAGATTATGTGAAAAAGACTGGGACTTTCCAGCAGCATTTGCCTATATACTGGAAAAACAGAGGCTGACTTTCCCATTTTATAAAAACCTTATGCTTTTTGGAACTCTTTCACAGGAAGAAAATGGTTGCAAACTAGGCACCTGTATGATGCTCTTACACGTTTATAATTTATTTTTAGAGCCAAATTCTGATATCGCATTAAACATTCCCATAAAATTACCAATTTCTCATGATTAGCATGGGCGACTTTATATATACTAAAAAGATCTAGAAAAAGGTAGAATTTGAACTTATCTTCTGGGACATGAAAATACACATCCCTTACAAAACTACTCAGGGAAAAATGTTACATAGGATTATGTTTGGGATTAGTATTTTTAAGGCAAGGCTTAAATGAGGCATAAAAACAATGTGCTCTTCTCTTTCCGAGAATTCATGACTAAAAGTATCATATCAAATGAGTAATATATGATTCAATATAATAAAAATAATGAAGAAACCTTACAGTTGTGAAAGCTCCTTTAGATCCTTAAATATATATGGAGGAAGTGATTCAATCTTGTTGCTAGCCAAATCTCTGCAGAAACAACCACAGGTTGGAAACAGTAAGTTCTTATCACTCAGTAATTTTACTCAACAGTTTTGCAATTTGAAGACACAAGTTTTATTCTATTTGCCAAATAGGATAGTATTTACCATATAGTTTATCAGAAACTTGAACTATAAATGAATGCTGTTATAACAAGGTGGGAAGCTAGATCCACCAGATCTCTTTTTGTCTGGTTCAGATATGCCATTATATCCATAATTTATTAGTATTTTATTTACATCAAAAAGAAAGAAAATACCCCTAACTTGGCTTGTAGGAACTTTGAAATAAATTAAACATATGATTTAATGATGGGAATTCTTTTACATGGACTAACCAGCACATCTTTCTCTTAGTTCTCTACTTTGCTCCCTATTTTCACCAAACATACATCCAAATAACAGTGGACAGAGAAGAAAAAGCCTCAGTTTGCCTGAAGCTGGAAAACTGGTCTAAAATAAGGAAAGCACACACATCCTGTTAGGCTGTGGTAATGTAAAATTATTCTGTTCAGAGAAAATAACAATCTTGTGAGCAAAACTCCTGATGTTATTGATAGAGAGTATGTATTTTATTAACTATTTCTTCCTATTAAATATATAGAAAGAAAACCTGAGGACGGGTGCTATTTCCAGAGCATGGTATATGAAACAGAATTTATAGTAAGTGATATTTGCAATATAAATTACAAAACTTTGTGACTTGGACAAGTGAAAGAAGAAGTCTACTCACAATTCATCCAACATCTGGAGAAAAGAAAAGCTGTTTTCACTTAAAGAGCTGATTTTATTTTCTCTCAGCACCCTGAAAGAATAAAACAAACTTATGTTGCTACTTCTGCACATCACTTTGGGTTTGGAGAAAACTTTTTGTAGATGTGAAAAATTCTCTCTTCTCTGCATTTTCAAAAATTTGCCCAATTCAGTTAACAAGCTAATCAGATCTAGAAGCCTACCATTTTACCATTTGATAAGTAAGATTTGGTGCTTATACACACAGGTGTTTGTGCAGATATATGCACACACATATACATATATGAAGCTGGTATAAATTGACTGACAGCAGGAGGAACATTAAGAGGGATGGAAGATTAGGTAACCTAACCACATCACAGGCACAGGCCCATGGCTGTGCAACTTTTCCTTCACCCTTATTTCATGTGCCACTGAGCTTGCCCCTTAATGAACAGCTTAAATGAACAACCTGTATTGTAAAAGGAAAGGGAAAGCCAAGACGTATGAGCACTTCACAAATTAAAAATTGAAAGTGACAGCTACCGGGGAGCCTACTGATTTCTCAAAAATTGGAAGGGGTTTGGGGAGTATTCTGAAAGTGATGAGCTAGCCAACATACCTGCCAATCAAACTCTTAAAAATGAAGGAACAAGCTATGTATTTTGTATGTTTGCTGCTATTTATCATGAGATTTTGGCCTCCTTTCCAAACAAAAAGTTTGAATGAAAATTTCTAAATCTTAATATCAGTCAAAATTGCTCCAGTGAACAGTGTATATCAGTGCTGACCTTTGCTGTAAATGTAAAAAGTGGTTGTTCTATATGGCACTAATTTAAACCCAAGCATTTTCATTTAATGTCCTTGAGATCTAAATAGGCATGATACTTGGGAAACTTTTATAGTAGCTGTAATGAATCACTTGACTGTTCAGCACAAGCATATCTCACTCTGGCTAGCTAACATAATCTATTACTTACAGTACAGTTAGAGTGTTGCAGGAGATGAAAGTGACATTTCTTACATGATGGATATGGTTGCCTTCAAGGTCTCTGGGATATAAAAACAAAACATCAATTACTGAAAAAAACCTCATGCAGTTATTCTAAGGTAATTGAAGAAAAACACTGCCAGAACTTCATGACTGCACAGAAGAGGGTGGGAATATTTCTGCACACTTAATTGATGACTTCAGGTTATCAAGCCTGCAGTGACCCAGCAGGCACACTGTAAGATCCAGTGCTCCATTAGAAAATGTGGCATAGAAGTGCCATACAAAGACAACAAAGTAGTATTTTGCTAGTGAAATAAGGTAGACTTACAGCCAGTTTAGCCTTGGCATATATCGGCACAGAGGTTTATCAGGCAAATGAGCAACAGAATTATTCATCATCTCTCTGAAAAAAAAAAAAAAAGAGAAATAGTATAGCTGGCTATATTTGCCAAAATTACATATAGAAAATATTCAGGTGTCTTATGTATTTACTTTTGCATTCTGTGGAGTGGTATTTTATCCTTGACTTGTTAATTAGGAGGTAAAGATGTTCACTTCAGAGCCATTTAAATAAAAGGTAGCAAGTCGATACAAATATTTTGACTATTCAGTCATAACGTGTAACTCCTCTGGGTGACAGAGGAAGTGGAATATGGAAGGAGGTTTCCCTCTTGGCCACAGGGGAAGATGGTCTTTTGTCTTTAGGCCTGGACCAGGCAGCAGTGGGTTCTGAACAGGGCCGTGGGACCCCTGCTTCCTGCACTGGAAGACAACCAGCACCCATGGTTGCAGCTGTCACCTCCTTGCCCTCTCAGTGATATTATCTTTTTACCATCTTTCCCACCCTTCTCCCTCTACTTTTCCAGACACTGCATGTCCACTGCTGCCAAAATCCTCCTACTCCAGCACATTTTGTCTTGTGGCAAGAAGAAGCTGCATGTGTACTGGCAGCATTCCAAGGTGAGCAAGCACAGTCATAAAAAGGTTTTATATATAACTGTCCATTTTGTTCTTTTAAAATAAAACTTTTGGGTTTTATTCCATACTTACAGGAGAATAAGTGATTTGAGTCCATAAAATGTTAATGGAGAGATCCGATTTATCCTATTATTTTCAATTATCCTATAAATTACAGCAAAGCATGTATCAGATTGATAACTGACTGCAGTCTTAAGCTGAACAGATGATAAAAACTAACATACTTTGAAGTGGATTTCTTAACATGTCCATTCAAAGCACTAAAAAATTAACATACTACTCCTTAGCAGGTCGGGTTATTAATCAAATTAATTTATTTTCAGAATAATTTAATGATAATAAAAATTCAAATAATTGCTTTCGATTTTGAAAAAACTTTCTGCGAGTTTTTGAAATTCTTAGCTCAAGATATTTTGAATGGATTATCTGTGAAAACAAAGCAGCACCACATAACGGTGCTCTATGGCAGTGCCTCAGTTCCAAAAGCATCTCATTATTTGCTTATTTTGAATAACTTTACCGAATGGAACTAGTGTTTCATTTTCATCTGACTGAAAAACAGTAATAAAGCATATTTCAAGCAGTATTTACATGGAAAGAACTGTCCTCAAAAATATCTCTTTTTACTGTTTTACAGTAGTGGAGTTATGTATTGATTTGTAACAAGCAATTACTAATAAACATTATTTAGTATTTTAAAAGTCATTGGTCATTGGAGCCATTAATGCCCAAGAACTGGTTCCTGTTCTCTCCAGTCAGCTGAATTTTTACCCTGTACAATGTAACAGGAGTTCCTTAGTTATTATCTAGTATAAAATATTGTTATGCACATCGATGAAAGCAATCCAAATATTTCTTTGCCTTGCTTCAATTATTCCTTGGGAAAATAAACATAAAAATAAGAAAACAACATACAGCCATTCAAGTCTGTGGAGATCTGCAAAGACACCAGGCTTCAAAATAGATATTTTGTTGTTACTCAAGTATCTAAAACAAGACCAAAGAAAGATAAATGGAGAGATTTATTAGTATCAGATGCATGAGAACTGGTCTTCAGATTTTTTTTCCCATTGATAATTTATGAAAATACAATTAAAATGAATCATAATTATTGTTTTGATTATAGTAATTCTCATGCCCTTCTTTGAGAGCAAGGTGAAACTCTCTCTGGTGAGGACTTTTGGAGCAATTATGTAGAATGTTTTGTTTTATCTATAGGAAAACACAGCAAGCTAAACATTTTCACTATGTCATATTTCGGCCCTTCCTAGTTTTCTTCTGCAGAGTGATTCTGTCATGGTTTAAACCTGGACAGATTTGTTCCATGAATGTTCCCAGGATCACGTTCAGACTTTGCCAAGGATATTAATCATAAATGTAGATACCAGAATCATGGAAAAAGAAAGGCTGAGAAAAGAAGGGGGAGGGATGGTATAAATAGTCTGGATAGGTAATAATAGCACCTGAAATAACAGATAATAAACTACACTTGTGTGGTGGAAACATAAGAGGTGAAAAAGTTAAATTTTTCGTTTTAAAAACATTGCAGGAGCAAAAAGCTGGACCAAACAATGCAATATATGTGTTGTCTCTTTCACTAAGCATTTTCCTTAAAAGCTAGAAACACTTTTCAAAGAGCTGCTGCAAAATTGAAAGCATTCTTTTGGTTACTGATACTAGTTACTTTGGTTTGCTTCTGTAAACCAAAATGTAATGTTAAGGAGTTTTCAGCCATCACATGCTCTCGCTTTTGTTTTAGTCAACGTTTAGTCCTAATCTATCAATGCTTTCCCAATCCAATCATTGAGTTAAAGATTTGGACCTTTTTGCAACTTCCTAAACATTGTCTCAAATAAGAGAGAGACTTCCATAACAACTCTTGGAGCTTTTCCTGCTGCTTTTTACTTAAGTATTCAAAAAGCAATACTTACAATTTTGTCAAGTTGAATAAACCTTTAAAAGCACGTTCAGATACAGCTCTGATTCTATTATTTTGAAGATACCTAAGAAGATACAAAACCATCAACAGTTAATTCTCCAAGCACACAAAGTCAGAGCAAGCATAGCCAGTAGAAATCTATCAACTAAACTGAATTTACATTATACTTGAAAAGAAGCTGTCAAAGTTGTTATACCTTAAATTTGATAATAATTCACAGCTACAGCTGCAAAGAGTGCTTAGATGTTTTAAAAGGAATTTTAAAAGGAATTACAGATCTCATTCAAAGGAAAACTTGGTTTGCTTCAGATGCTCAATAAAGTGGTTGTTTGTGACCTCCTGGTTTAGGCCCTAACCTTGAAGTTCTCACCTGTGTCTCCTGATCTTTATGTTTAGCCAGAACACTACTACAAGCAAAGTTTTGCATGGCAAACATCAAATGATAATATATTTTGAATTTTTTTTATTTATACGATAAGAGAATTTTCAAAATGCTGAATTTTTATGATAATATAATAAAAATGTAAAACAAATCTCACTAATCTGTAAACTAAAGACCACTAAGTTTTCCCTTCTAACTCCTTTGATGAAATAATGAGTAAAAAAAATTTATCAACTGCAAACATTAAATCCTTTTCAAATAACGTTTAAGTATTATAGACAGTCTCTAGTTAATGTTTAAGTATAAATCATTTTAGCTGAGTTACGGTTAATAAAGCAGCCAGAAGCATTCCTGTTCAAAAGCAATAAGAAATTTGACCCTTTTTTTTTCAAGACTGTAAGGTCATAGTAGCACTTAACTTTGTGAACACGAGATGGTGCTGCAGTACAGCACACTTTCCATAACAGTTACACTCTAAGTTCCCAAGGGCTATTGTCTTGAATCGGTGATATACGAGCCCTACTCCTACTAAATTTTGCATTTAATTCTGATTTTCAGTAGCTCTATACAAAGAAATCTTGTTAAAGGCTATGATTTTTGAACAACATATATGTTAGACATGATAAAACATAACAATTTGGCTAGTTGTGGTGTTATCAGATTGTTACCAGACATAATTAGGAGTAAAAAAAAAGCACCATGTGACTGCGCATCCCAAGACAATGGGAAGCTAAAGTTTAAAGATTTCTGTCTTGCAGAATATATGGATTAAATTACTTTCATTACTGTTTATTATAAAAGTAACTTCCTGCAGACATGATTAAAGTTTAGCATTCTTCTGATACAAAACAGAATATACAGAAATTATGGTTTTGCAAATGAGAGATGTCAAATCAAATTATTTTAGCCAAATAGCCAAAGTAATGTGTAGCCAAATGAGTTACTCAATTAAATGAGGGGTAAGACAAAACAGAATTTGGTGTGGAAACTGACAGTTCTCACTTAAATGTTAAGCTCTGTGTATGTGTATGAGGAAGAATGAATATTTAAGACACTAAATAGATGTATTAAATTGAAGCACTCCTTACAGATATTTAAGGTCTTGGTATTTCTTGAAAGTGTCAGCAGAAAGTTTCCTTAGCAGATTCCTCTGAAGAGACCTGTAGGAACGAATGCACAGAGTAAAACTACTCTCCCAGCTTTCTACAGTGCTACCACTTCTATTACTCAGTAAGAGCAGCTTTTATACTGCTAACTAGTAAAAGCAACATGAAAGCATCTGAATATGCTACCTCTGCCTGAATATTTGTATCTATTTAAGCAGTAGGCCAAATACTGTATCATGAAAATTACTCTTCCATGTCCCCAGAGCAACTGACAAAATTATAATTAAATCTGAGAGTTAAAAAGATTTGACTACATATTAAACCACAGATTTATTTCAAATCTCAAATACATAGACAGCTCATTTCCCAGTGTGTGTGTCCTCATGCCCCCATCTCCACTTGCCATCAACTCAAGTGTCCTGTTGAGGATCAAAATCATTCAGGGTATGTTTTGATTAGAAGAGAGTCTAGTCTGAATTCAGCTGAACCAATTTACTGATTTTTCTATAGGTAGAACTTAGTCATTATTTTTGAAGTCTTTGATGACCCTGAACCAACAGCCAGTTTAAATATATATTTGACATTCCACATCAGCCTTCATTATGAAGTACTGCGGTATTTGAACATGGACACAAAAAAGAGAATGTCAGCCACAAATGAACACAAACTGGTACCAAATAGAAAGATTCATACCCCTACAGTACAGGGAAGATCCTCAGGTAAGGACACAGAAGTGCCTTCTACTCGTCACACAGAAAACAGCTTCTCAAACAGTAATGTGCAAATTAAGAGCAAAGTCAACATTCCCTGATCTCTTCAGAAATTTTGACCTACAGATACAGGTCTGTATAATGACCCAACCCAGATTAAATTCTTTTAAAGAATGGCATATTCAGAAATATGAAATGAGAATGAAAAAGATTTGCTCAAGTAAGTAGTTCCACTGTATTCAAGGATATTGATTATTGGCAGGAACATAGATTAGGAATATTGCCAAGATCATAGAAAAAGGTCTTAAGCATTGTGTCATAAAAGGAAGCATTTATTTTGAAGATTTCTTTAGATTTCTTGAAACTGTTGCTAGTTCAAGTCACTGTTACAAACATGAAACAATCACTGTTACAAACATGAAACAATCACTGCTACAAACATGAAACAATCACTGCTACAAACACGAAACAATCAATTCACACAGCGTTTTTTAGTTCCTTTTCTTTTGTGCAGGAAGAATCTGTGCTTAAGATATTAAGGGGTTTATCAACAGACACACATTATGCTTTCACAAGCACCAGATGAGTCAACCTGTCTGTCATAATTACAAGGCTGTAGTTGTGAAAATGTTGTAGGATTGGTAGTCAATCCTGAACAGAGCAAGAGGCTACTTTTTTGTTCTACTTACATTATGGTTATGTTTGAAGAGACTGATGGGACAGCACGCAACTTGGCAGCATCACAGAAGATCTCCAGCCTTTGGCATGTACACTCTGCTGGCACAGCACCAGCCACTGTGTGAGAACAAGAATATGGTCATGGCAAAAGGTGGGATGAGTGTTGTGATGGGATGTGAAATGAGGTGTAATAGAAAAAAAGACAGATATACAAGGCTGTGTTGAACAGAAATTAAGGCACTTGTTTTTACATAATTGATTCAGATCTGGGAAACCCTAACAATAAATATAAAGGGACACACAAAAAAATGATGTTACATCCTGATTTCTGTGAAAAAAGCTTGTTAAAAGCTCTTGAGTTTTAGGCTTGATACACAGGACTCTGGCATGGATTTTTTTTTTTTGTGTCTCTTTTTTAGGTTATACAGTCCTCATATTTACTAGAATTAGCATAGCTCTGTCCAAGTGAAAACAGGGTGAAAATGTGTCAGGAAATCTTTGCTCCCTTTCACCCTATTTCTACACTTCAAGTTAGTGCTCATGGTAGACAACAGAATCAGAAAATCCATCCAAAAGTGACAAATGCCCACAGAAGTGGAGGGCGTTTGCAAGAGTCATTTGATGTATGAAGAAGTGATTTGGAGGAATGTTGCCTTCATTTCACTCTGAAAGATGGGTGTTTCATGGACTTTACAGCAGCACTGATATATTCAGATAACATTTATATTGCCCTCCTAGTTTGCATGTATTTGACACTTTTCCTACAGGAAATGAATCACTCTAAATGGAATTGAAATTAGCTTTGATACATTTATTCATCTGAGGTAAATTCTGGTTTACTATAAATGAAACTGAACCATGTATTTCTCTTTCTGATAAGCATATTTGAAGTGCACTTCTTTCTAGAAATCATCAGTAATAACCACACAAGTAATATCTGTAATTACTTACAGCACTCGGGTGTCTTTGTCTGAGATGCATACAGAGATTTCATTTGATAGTATTTGTCCTTTGTATAATGTTTATCAAATTGTAGAGACCATCCATTGTAGTCCTCTAATACACAAATAAGCAAACCACAAATAGAAGTCACATTAGAATAGAAATAGATAGAAATAGAAGATAGAACGACCTTCACTAAATTTAGGTACATCAAGGTTTATCTAAATAATTTTTTTTCCAGAACATCTCATAGACCATTAAATTACTTTATTTTTACACCTCTGCTAATCACATGCATACATAGAGACTATGAACTGCATAGTTGTAACAGCTTGTTATACCTTCAACATTTTCTGTGACAGTTGCACCAAAATAATATAATCTTTCATTTCAGAACTTTTTGTTTATGTAGGAGTCTAAAAATGAGAAGAAACCATATTTTCCTACCTGCTTAAACATGCAGGTTTCTCACTTAGTCCACGAAAACTCAAATGATTACAACGATTCCAACTACTTCTTTCAGATGGCTCTCTCACACTATCACAGCCTATAATTTCTTTCCTGAAAATCTAGATGAAGGCCAAATCATCACTGCTTTTCAAGAGAATGGGTGATGTGGTGTAACATATTCAAGTGAGTATCTTTAAGTTAAGCTTAATGTTCACCCTCTTAAGAAAGTATTACATATTACCAGTCTGGTCACTATGTATAGATGTACTAGCACAGAATGGTTTATATCCATATAGGCAAAAAGTGAAGTGTAGGTCTTTCAGTTTCTTTCCACGAATAGGGATTTCCACATACAGGGGTGCTGGAAATAACTACAGATCTACTTCTTGGAAGCCTTTCACATACTGCCATACATCAGTAAATTTACTGATCAGGTAACCGCTTCCAAAACAGGGCAGGAATAAACACAGAAGGAAAAGAAGATATTGAGAGATTACCCCAAAACTTTCCTTCAGAAGCTGTGATCCAATTTTAGCTTCATTAATTCAACTCTGAACGTTCTTCAGCTTTACCAATACCATTTAAGTTTAAAGCATCTCATTTAATGAATATGTGCCAGTGGCAGAAATGCTCCTTTGATTGTCACCCACTATCTGTGAGTTAAACCACAAGTGATAATTGAAACCATTACTTTATAAAGATACCTACTGTCAAACAACATCTATATGAGAACTCTGAGGATAGCTCTGCTTTGATATTTATTAGTCTGTTTCGTCTTTATTATAGTCTAAGTAACACTCCTCCCTCCTTACCAATTTCATGTGGTAATTGTTTAAACTTAAATACAATTCCTCATGGATATTTCTCTATAAATCTTTATATTCAAATAAACGTTACTACTATATATGTAGGCTTCAAAATAGCCAGGGGGAAATAAATGCATTTACTTCTTTGCAACTTTTCCCACTCTGAAATGATGTTTCATTTTTTGTCTCATTGAAGTTGTTTTCTCAGCTAGGTAGAGAAATTACTTTGAAAGCATCCCCTGAAGCCTGCCTGCGGAGTGTCAGCAGATGGAGCTGTTACGAGAGATGCCTGCCTCTTCGCTGCCTAATCTGAAGAGCTGATTAATAGATATTATGAAAGATTAAGTAACTTCAGCCAAACTATCTTTTATATAGTTATTAGGTTTTTATGCATAAATTCAAAAGATAAAAGATTCAAAGGAAACAAAAATATGTCTTCAGGAATTGTTCCATTAAAGTAAAAGACAGACTTGAAAAGTGCCTTTTTCTCTCAGAAATTAAGGTGAATTAGTTTATGTCTTGCAAGAATGCTAGTTTCCCAGATAGAGAAAGCATTTAAGTCCATTTCACTAAATTCCTCAAAAGCACTTGGTATGCTCTGATCCAATAACAGTTTTGCAAGTTTAGATCATTACAGATATTCGGAAGCCACCTAATACATTTTGGACAAAATGAAAGGTGTTGGCAAAGCTGCAGCAATATTGCTCCTGCCTATTTTGAGGGCTTGGAAGTTCATTTTTATGACTACCTGCAAAACGGAATCTGTAATTGATGAAGTGATGGAAACAGATCCTTTGCCAAGCGGATCTGCCCTGTGGTTAGTGCTGTAACAAGGTTTCCCCAGTCACTGTTTCTGAATATTTAACTGGAGCACATCCATTGACTTTCATTTGCAAGACTGGACCCACCAATTGAAGCATGAAGAAACCAATGCAGAATACAATGTATGCAAAAGAGGTAAGATGGAAGAAAGGAATCTTTCATTGAGAATTTTTTAACAGAAATCTATCAAGATGTATTGAAAATGAGATTATACTTGGCGCATAATCATACTGAATAAATATTTTGCAGTCAGGAATACAATCTCAAAATATTTTTTACTTTCCAATTCATAATTACATTCATAGAGTTTTGGACAGCTAACCATTTATCTGAAGATTCTGAATATATAATTAAAAGCCACAAATTCTAATCCTCCTGTAAGCCAATGAAAAAGTAAGCCAACATAAAAAGTATAATTTTTCTGCATTTCCCAGCTTCTGACACTGAAGAATGGATAGGTGAGATTTTATTCCACCTTTTAGTATTTTTAAAATGCTTTGCCGGGTGACAAAGCATGTGCAAGAGGTGACCATCACTGTAGTTCACATCTGCAGAGAAAAAGGATGAGCAGTGCCTCCTACATAAATGAGAATGAGGGAGCAGTTCACTATGAAGGGGAAGTTTACCAGCATTTCCAAGGAAATCAAGAGGCAGCTGTGTACTTCTGGGTGGCCATGAAAGAGAAAGGGGAAAAAAGCACAGAGAAGAGAAAAGATGGATTATTTTGTACTGGAAGCATTCCAGTTGTCAAGTTTCTGGTCAGTTCATTTTGAAGAATGTTTTTTTTGTTTTTTTTTTTTTTTCTCATGGCATTGATTTTCCCGCTATTAGAAATCCAAAGGCATATTTTAACACAATAAAACAAGTTATTGGAAGTTTTCTGACCCTCAAAAATGTTTGCTTTGGGCCAAGGTTTGTGCCCAAGCCTGGGACAGTCTTTATTTTATACAAACTCTTTTGTCGAATCCCAGAAGAACATATTGTGCAAATAACTATATTTAGTACAACCATTTGGTGAAGCACTAATGCCAGAACTGTAAATCACTTTGTGATCGTTTAGAATTTATATGATAGGTTTGTGACCTGTTTACCTCTGTCGAGACGAGGTTCTCCAAACACTTTAAGGAATGACTGGTAATAGTACTGGTCTTGAAATCCCAAATCTATCATTTGGGGGAGTAGAGCTCAGATGAGAAATAGCTTTTTCCCAAGCCGGTTCTAAAATAGATTGTTGGCTGCACTTCTGTAAAAAATTAGATCTGAGAAAAGAAGGCATCAGGAAATCTTCCCCCACACAGGATAAATGAAATAAGTAATTGTAAACTAGACTTATCTAACTACAGATAAATACACTGTTCCTGGCTAAAAGTTGTCAATTACTATTTCTGATGGGAAAGAAATGAGAAAGAATATGTTAATCCTGACAAACTACAGATTTGAATAATCTTTTCAGTGACAGATTCAAGGAAATAATCAGCTTTGCTAAATTAAAGATGCATCTCCTATTTAGTAAACTTGTGAACAGGACGTTATCTATACGACTTTCGCCTTCTGTTGGCCATGTCTTCATGGATTATTATGCAGAGAAATGAATACATCTATAAAAATTTGAGTTGCTTGAAAGTCCCTTTATCAGGGACAGAAGAGACAGAAGTCCAGTGAAATGCAAAATTTCCTCTTAGTTATTAACAATATTCAAAGATCTCAATAATTAAATCAACACCCTCCCACACCCCCCCCCCCCGAACCTCAGCAAAGCTATTCCACTTGCTATTTGCACATCAGTGTAAACCTGATTATTACAGTGCCCACATACCATGGATGAATGGCAATGACAGACAATAAAATTTGACCATATATGAAATATTTCCCCCTGAAGCTTGAAAATCTGATCTTTTGCCAAATATTTACTACATTTTGAGCATGCTGCAGACTTCCAAGCATTTTCTTTTTGCTTCATAAACAGAATTTACTATGTAGAGCTCAAAACTGAATGGTGTCTCATGCATTTAAGTGTCACATTCTAAGTATGATGGAAAAAAAAGCCACGTCAGGAAAAGCTGAGACTAACTATAGAATTTTTCATTATTTGTATTAATTTGAAATAAAAAGTCACCAAGCCCTTCTGCAATGTGCTGAGGCAAAAATGGGAAACTCACCTGAAATTTCTCACCTTTTATGAGCAATCTTGTGATTCAAAAGCATATAACTTTTATATAAGTGTTTTGAAACATCCCACAGAAGTGCAGATTTCTGCTATGGGAATCTAGAATATGATTTGATGAACCTACAGAACTGCAATCTCTGTAAGCTTATACACCTTCAAAGAAACGCATAGGAAAACAGCATGACATCTATATAGATTGTCATTACTTTCATCCTGTTGAATTTTATTATAGGCTCTTTTAAAAAAAAAGAAGCGGTGTGTTATAACTTATTTAATCAGGCAAGCCAGTCACCCGATGACTGTGTGGCGCACAGGAACAGATGAGGCCTGTGCTTTTAAAGGTAAATAGGTGCAAGACTTCAAACAGCCGCTCCCTGCTCCAGTTCTTTCAGAAACCTCTGTGATTTCCAGCCTATGAGCTAGACAGAGCTTAACGAGCATCTATAACTGAGCTTAACCACTGGGGAGCTGAATGCTGCCTTTTGTTTGGAGACCTTTTAGGCCTGGGTGCAACACAATGGCACATACATTTAGCCAGTGAAGAACTCCTCTGGAGAGTCAGAAACAAATTAAATCTGCATGCCTGTTCTCGCTTCACTGTACTGGAAAAATGTGGCTATGACACTGTGATTAAAAAACAAATGCAGACACACTTACAACCGTTGCCTACCTGCCAAAAAATCAGCTTTGCAGAACTATCAGCAAAATTGTCCAGAAGACAAATTTCTAAACACTAAGGAAACTTATGTTCTCAAAATAGCTCATACTACTTTGTTCCATTACTCTACATAATTAAAGACCCTGCTTGTGAAAAAAGATAAAATGAAACACCCTAGCATGGTGTTCCTTCCATTGCCTGTTTATTATTGCTAGTAAGTAGAGTGGTAGTCAAATATGTAACAGTAGTCACTACCTTTTTAATGCCCCATTCACAGTGAATGAATCTGGTCTACAGAAGTACAAGGGATTAGACTCAATGCACCTGACTTTGGTTTTGAAATAAATAAGAATTCTGATATTTGCATTTTTAACAATTCTTATGTTTAAATACTTCCAATCCTAAATATGAACTTACACCTGTGTTACTTGCACATAACCATTTCCTCTAGAGATTTACTAGTAATAAATGAAGACCCTATTCCAAGAATCAGTTCTGAAACAGAGCATCAGAGCTGTTCAGGAGTGTGAAATGGCAGTAACTGCAATTTTAAACAAAGAATAAACCATATCTACTCAATTCCCAATTCAGTTTTAAAAAAAGAAGAATCAAGACATTTATTTTTGAGATTTAGATGTCACAGACTGCATGGGAAGGTGCTGTGTTTTGTATCTCCTGTTTCTGTGACAAGTTGTAGGAGATCACAATCTAGATTTGTTCAGCTTATATAGAGAAAGAAAGAAAATCACTGCTAGAGCAGTGCTTCCAAACAGTCATATCCAGTACTATTTTGGAAAGCTAACACATGAGTAAAAAACATTGTGGTTTTGGGGATTTTTTTTAAAACATCTGAGCTTTTCATTAGTTTCCTAATTTAGGTAAATTATGACTTTTGCTCACTAAAGACAGCGGAAGCCTTTCCATTGATTTTAGTGAAGTCAGTGGAGGTCAATTCTCATCAGGCTCAGCCTTGCTTCACAAGACATGTTGTTGTCAAAAGCCTGGGTGGTGTGACTGAAGGTTTCATATTGGTCTTATTGTTTGCATTTTAAATTAGAACAGAACATCATAAATCAACCAACCACATAGATTTTTGACTGCATGTTTGGGTACTATCAAACACTAATGGAAGTTAGGAAAAAACTTTAAAATCTGAAAGCAGGCATATTTATAAAGAAATGAGTGCACCTGTACTTTACAGCCAAGGGATTTTCAGAACCTTTAACTAAAGGATGCTGATGCATAGTGCTGAATATATTAGAGAAAAAGCAGTAGGACTTAATCTTTGACTTCAACACGTAGAAGAAACAGGCTTTCAAAGTGTCCAGGTAGGATGTAAAGTCCAGAAAGGAGAAAAGCTGAGTGACTTTTCAGATCTCATTGTTTCCATATTTCTCCACTTACAACTTTGTACCAAACTAAATTCAAGAGCTAATGGGTGGCTTTGGAACATAAAACTTGAGGTAAGCTACACTGCAATTTACTGGAAGGCTTCTCCCCAAGACCTGTTATCATATTAACATACAGCTAATTTACAGTTATGAGGAACAAATCATGTTGACTATCAAACAGAATGGCTGGAATATTAGGGACAGTTCAACAGAGATCTTGGAATATTACTCAAGAAAAACAAAGATTTAATCTCCCAGAGATTTAAAATTTAAATGCATTTGAATTTTTACCTAACTTTGTAATTAGCATAATAGGACTACAAAATAACTGACTCAGTGGTGTATCTAGAAGAGGTAATTACACAAAAAATTGTTAGGCTGGTAGCATTACACTTTTATCACTGCATGTAATACTAGGAAAATAATATTCAGAGAAAGTTGACCCTTATCTAGGGTAAAAGTTCAGCCCTGAGTTCTGTTGGCATATTAGAGAATTGAAAATAAATAAAAATAAAGTGCTTCTGTGTAAGATTTACAACTTAAATACTTAATTACGCAGCAGATCAAGGAATATTTTTGTCTAAAGCTACTCAGATAGTTGGTATTTTGAAAAATAGATGATTACTGGCAATGTTGCTTGTCTTCTGTCCAAATTTGTGGAGTACATTTTGTTATGATTTAACTTTTCATATGTTTTTGCAATTTTTCATTTGCCAGAATTTGCTCATCCAAACAAACACGCAGTTTAAGATAACAAACCACGTGTGGACTCCATGCAAAGCTACATCATAAATGCTACTGTTTTGTTGTTTTTGTTTTGCATTAATCAAATGATGTTTTTATTTACTGTTAGTTTTAGCTTTGCTTATCATTAAGCATCATTGTCAAAGCAGAGATTCCAAAATGCTTCTTTCCATGAATATGTACTTGGAAATATGTACTTGGCACTTTTATTATGTCACTGGGCATCAAAGGGCTTTGCCTAGAGAGTTGTTAGAATACATTAACATTGTAGCAGCAATGTCTTCCATGTAAGAAATAACTCTGCTTGTTTTAGGAACTATTCCCAAGTCAACATTGCCATAGCATTAGGTGAGCAGAATGCATGATTATGCCTGGTATTTATCCTTCTTGCTCATGTTTAAAAAGCAATGAAGTAAACAAATATTCTAACCTCCTGTCTATAAACAGAAAGTAGCTATGGAATCAAGTGTTGCAGCTGTAAAGAAAGAGGTAAAGCTCTTCCTTCGAAAAACAGCCTAAAACCATTATGTTTGAAATCAGTCTTCAGTAGGACTGAGCTTGAGTACAGAAGGATGCTGGAATTGATATATATATATATTAATGATATCTATATCTATATGTATATATATGGGGTTTTTCCCCCATACATTTTGATTTTGGTAACAGATTAAAAAAAACCTTCAAGTAAAATATGAGATATAGGCTGAACTCTTCAACCATGCACTCAGTGTTTTTGAGAACTTGGTGCTTCAGAAAGGGTGAGCATGGGGCAGAGCAGCAGGGAAAAATTTACCGCCACACTCAAGCCTAAAAAAGGAAAATCCTCAAACCCGTAAGCCTCCATTACAAAGTATGGAACTTCAAATAAATAATTTTTATTTAAAAACATCATATTCATGACAAATTTGCAGAGGCACACACTACTCTTGATGGACTATGTTTTCAAGTTCAAAAAGTAAGATTGCATTTTCCATGCACATTTAAGGTTATCTAGTGATAGTTCAAAAAGCTTCCCATCACTTTGGCCATGATAAATTGCTAGACTTCTCCTCTTACTGCAGTTTACATTGCCTCAAGCTCTTCCTCATCAGGATATCACACACAGTATTTTACTAGTTTTGGAAACCCAGCATGGTGGAAGTGAAAGAAGAATCAGATTTGAAGAACGCACCATGAAGCCAATCTTTACGTGCCTAGGTTGGATATGAACAGTGACTACAGCACATCTGAAAACACATCCCTCAGTGAGGACGTAGTTTAGTTTGAAATACTTCTAGTCATCTTTTGCTGTTACCGAGCATGAAGTACACTAAACAGGACTAATACTGCAAATCCTCTCAAAGATTACCACAATAAATATCTCTATGGGAGTGAAAGGGTGAACGAGAGAACTTCACTCATTAAAAAAGTAGAGACAGAACTGCTACAAGATGGAGTGACTCTCTACAAGTACATTCAGAGGTTCCTATCATGTTGGTCTCTTTTGTACTGATGCCATTTACTTTTTGTTTCAAGGGCATTTAAAGGCTTTTATAAAGTAACTCTCTTAGAAGAGCTACATGTGCTTTTTACACTGATTGCCTCTCTGCTTGTTTCATTCACTGATGTTTCTTAAAAGGGTTATTTCAGTAATTGCAGTTGCTGTTAGTGTTCAGTATGCTTAAGGGCTTGTATTGAGCAGCTGGACTTTGGATTTTCTGATGTTTAGAGTACCTGGTGTTTTTTTTTGTTGTTGTTGTTTCCCCCCTACCCACAACAGCAGCATTATGTTTTTTCAAAAGAAGTGTTTGGTTTTTTATCTTTTCTTCTTCATCAGCATGGTCCTTTCCATCACAGAAAGAACCACTGTCCATGGCAGATTTTTACTTTGTTTCCTTATATTATGCTATTAGTTTGTACATAAGGTATGTGCAAGTCTTCACTGTAGAATTTTTCTGTAGGTTTAAGGTGGTGCTTTATCATTACTTAAGAAATCATAAGTAAAGCAGCTGGTGAAGCTCTGTTTGAGATACATGTATTAGAAAAACCTTAACATTTCCCAGTTCCTTTCAGGGTCTGTGGTGATTTTTTCCATCCCCACACATGTTGGGTTGAATGTTTTAGACTGGCAGCCTTCGAGTTCTTATTCAAATTATGCAAGATGACAGTGTGCAAGAATTTAACAGTTGAGCTACTTAATTGAGTACCTTGTGGATAAGATTAAAATTTCCAATGGTACTGCATGCAACAATTACTACAGCAGAATATTTTAATTTTTAATTGCTTTTCTGTAAGCTGGAGCAATGATTTATACTGAAAACCAGTTGTAAATTAAAAAAAAAAAAAAGAGTGGAAGGAACCGGATATAAACGTTGCAATAAGGCAAGGATACTAACGTGGTCCTGAGAAACTGCAGCAAACAAAAATAGCCGATAGTTTCTTTGCCTTGGGAGCTAAACAGACCTATCCCACAAAGATCTCCATGCTTACTGCAGTTCAGGGGCATTGGAAAAAATCTCATCAGGACATTCCATATTCTCAGGCAAGGAAGCAACTCTTCCTTTATTCAAACTGCAACACAAGTTTTTGAGAAACCATTACTGCTGAGTATGACCTTAATATGTTATACACGGCATGCATTTCTAAATGGAATATGAGGTCAAGACAGGAGAAAAACACTGATGGCATGCTATTCCCAGTAAGTTAATACAATGACTCTTCATCTTGTGTAATTCAGGCTTTTAGAAATTGAGGCTAATTCATTCTTGGATTACTATACCCAGAAGAGGATTCAATATCGCAGATGAGTTGTCCTGCAGGCTGTACTGTCTCGTACATCCCATTACAAAACTGTGAATATCCTAATTGCCATCTGATCAAGCTGTACACTTTCAGCAAGTCCATGTACAATAGACTTTCTGGTACCATACAGAAATGAAACATGGATTAAAAAACGAATTTACAGTGGTTGGACTTTTAACAGAAGAGGGCACCACTGTTAGTTTCTGTCACTGTAGGACAGGATAATTACAGGAGAAGAATACAAGAACCAGTCTGGTTCAGAATTTTGATTACTGGCAATGGAAAGTATGTTTGTGGCATCAGCAAAGACATAAAACTAGAAAAACCTGCAGGTCCATATGATGGGATAAGAATTAAAAGTGG
This sequence comes from Melopsittacus undulatus, assembly GCF_012275295.1. Classification (NCBI taxonomy): domain Eukaryota; kingdom Metazoa; phylum Chordata; class Aves; order Psittaciformes; family Psittaculidae; genus Melopsittacus; species Melopsittacus undulatus. Next base: position 43,385,098 of record NC_047533.1, read on the forward strand.
CTTTCATATGGAGTAAAATGCTGAAATTTGATAGGTATAAGAATAAGGTGCTACACAGGTACAAAATGAACTTCACAGACATACAACGAGAACAACCATTTTCAAAACTTCTTTGACTTTGTGGAGAATGCTTGTGAAAAAATGCCTATATGATATTTTGTTTGAAACTTCCTTCAGACAATTCCTTTTGTTATACATAGCATACTTGGAAGTTTCACTTAACAGCTGAATTCTCCTCTCCTGACCCCCAGCTCTGATGGCAATGTGCCTAGCTGGGATAGGAAAACAGTTCACCTGCTTGGCCCCAGGGAGCTGGAAGCAGTGCGTGAGGAAGGGCACCATGATTCTGGCTGCCCTCCATGTCTACAGGAAAGCTACCAAGGAACAGGAAGTCTAGTTTCCCCACCTGCCATGGCTCAGTAGCTCTGGAGAGTATCTTTGAAACTAACCAGGCTGTTAGTAAGCTGACAATACCACTAAATAAAAAGTGCTGGGACCAATTTTCTCTCCCTGTGTTCAAAGCTCACAACCAAATGGCTAAGCTGTCTTCTCACAAAATACAGGGAGGTCTTTCCCAGGCTATCCCAGGTCTATGCCACCCTCTGAACTGCGTGAGACACACTGCTCAGCACAAAGTACAGCTGTGCTGGGGCCATTCTCACAAATCAGCAGGATGGAAAGGCAAGTGCCAGTGCAAAGCCTGTGCTCTGGCCCTACTTGGTAGCAAGCAGGGGTAAAGGTTACAAATGAGTTAGATTTCCTGGCTACCATCAGGCAGGGCCAGTGGTGGCAAGGATAGAAACAGAAGGGAGCCATGACCTGACCATGTGTATTCCCTGAGATTTTGACACTTCCAAACCCCAAAGCCTGGTAGCAGCACAGCTTGCACAGCACACTCACACAGTTGCTGTTTTCTCCCAAATCAGGACATGGATGTTTTCTGAAAAACCTTGAAAATTCTTCTAAGTTATGCTTCCCACATGAAGTTCATTAAGCTTCATACAAACTCTGTTAGCACATACATCTACCACTCCTCAGTGGAGATGTTTGCTAGATTACATGCATCCATTTGTACACATCAAAATGACACATGCAAACAAGTTCAAGACAGGGATGAAACTGGATAAAGTGATACCATACACAAAAATGTGGTTCATCCTTCTTTCCTAGCAAATGGCTTGTAGTTTGGCTTTATTAGCTATGCCAAAGACCTGTTGTATACTCTGCAAAACATTTAACTTCCTATTCCTACCACAATTCTGTTAGTGTGAGCACTACATGGGTTTCAGTGACTGCAGGTGCTAGACACAAAGAAATCTCAACCACGTACCACAGTTTTCTTCATCGGCTCGATTCCCGCAGTCATCCTCACCATTACAGTGAAGTTGTTGGGGCAAGCACTTTGTGATATTGCCACATGGAAAGTAGCCCAGGGGGCACATGATCCCAGCTCCAGAAACATGATCTTCCAAAGAGTCACAGATGACTAAATAGAAGCAGAAAGAACAAGCTTACTTTCAGATGTGCTCTTAATGTTGACAGATCTTTCAGATTACGCTTTTATAAATACTCATTTGCATTTGAATGTAAATATCAAGGGATAAATACATATTAGTCCATTGGGCATGCAATTACAATAATATATTAAGTACTTGTTAACTTCTTGGCAAAACCCATTCATATCATCAACTGATTAAAATTTGTTTTGATATAAAGCAACCAGGTAATGACTCCCTATGTGTCCTAGCAATAAGATGGATATGCTAATGATACGAGACAACTGACCTAAGGCCACTATTTAAAAGGATTAATTTCACTTTGCACTAGAAATTAATTTATTGTAGCAACATACCAGATAAACAGTGCAGATATGGATTATATTAATTTGTGCTGCAATTTTAGAACCAAATGGATAAGCTCTTTTATACAAAGCCAAAATTCTATGCTTTTAAATGTATTCCAATTTTAAAGCAATTACTAGATGTCAACTGATCAAGGATCAAAGAACAAGAAAAGTAGGTTCAAATCTGTGATGCAGTTTTGCTGAAATAAGACAACATGAAATTGCCATTATGAATCCTTTCAGAAGAATTGTCAGCTTGGTCCAAAAAATTTGGAGATATTGTTTAGACTCTATCAGTCTAAAGTTTATGTACATAGATGCTGTTCTGTTAAACCACACTTTATAGGAAGTAATTCCACAGAATACAGGGACTTCATTCAAGCAGTGCTGAGTGGAAAGGTATAGGAATGCTGATGAGTGACAGCCGGGGCAGCAGGAGAACTCAATTCTCAGTACTACAGCAGATCCAAATACCCAGGTTTGCAGGCACATGATGCCTTACCATCCCTCCAATGCACTTGAGGAACAAATTCTGCCACCACAACTTTTTCCAGGGTAAGTGCAGCTGAGCTGCTGCTTTGGCTGCAGGGTGCCAACTCAGATTTCTTCCCAGGAGCATAATATAGAAAGGATTTTAAATTAGTCTACAATTGAATTTGTTCAGTCTCCAGTATATTGGAAATGGAGAAAAGCATCATCAGCACAGAACATTACCTAGTGTTCTTCATGTTCCCAAAGCTTCAGTAAGACTACCTAGTGAAGTATCATTCTGCAAGGGCCTGCTAGTTCAAATTTTGAAGTACTTCCGAAAAGGAATATTACTTCCTCATTTTTATAGCTATCATCTGACTTAAAGGATGCTGTCACAAAAGAAAAAGATAAAAATTGCAATACATATTATAAGTTTCATTGCTGTCTTAGAGCTTGTGAAATACTCTACAAACTTCATAACCAGATGATTTTGAAAAGTTGATTTGCTTTTATTCACGACTGTATAACCCATGCAATTTCTGAGACTTCTGCCTTAGTTCCTTACCCCTCTTATTTGTGTAACCAAAATTAAGGCTACATTCTAATCCCAGGGTGAATTTACACTTGGATATCATGCATAAACCTCTCTGCTGCTCTATTCTTATATTCAGAACATTATGCTTAACCTGTTCCGCTCAAAAACAAGTAGCAAAAAAGTCTTATGTAGGCTTAGTGTTAAGCAAACAGAATACGTGCAGTACTTGGTGTCTAAAGTCTCTTGCTGCAAAAAAGACAGATGTCACAGACCACTAAAGTTCCCTTCAGTGCAGTTATCTGTCATGACCTGAGTAACTACTGAAATGCTAGGTAAAAGACAAGAATCTGGAAAAATTAAACACAAATAGAAAAAAACCCAAACACCAAACAGTCCCTTACATTTTGTTAAGCTTTTTACCCTAAGCATTGGAGATGTATTCCGACTGAGCTGAACTTTGGGCTTACAGGGGCTGATCTTTTACAGCTTAAATTTAAAATTATGGCCTTTCTCTTCTTACAGCACTATTCAATGGATTTTTCATAGCATTTTCCAGAAATTATTATTACTTAGTCAAATAATATTAATCCCTGAACTAATTGATTTAATGTAACAGTTTAGAAATTCTTTGTAAAACAGTACATAATCCTTTACTGTGTTTAATGTTTTGAATTCTCTATAAATTTATAGCCTTGATGATATCTGTTCTGAATCTCTGCATTACTCATTTTGTGCAATGTTGGATTACACCGGCATGTAAATATCTGCCTGGCAAAGAAGATAAGGCATCAACACTTAACAGCTTCACCCTAGTTGAAAGCACTGGTCTTTGTCCATTGACTTGTTAACATCACTTTGTTTATGTAGAAAAAGACAGAAGTTTGGACCCTGCAGATTACAGAAGATTTATGAATGGAAAACCCCCAACCCTCTGAGGAAATATTTGGCAAAGCTGACAAAGGTAGAAGGAGATAAGACAATAAAATCCATTGTAAAATGCTAGATAATATTAAAACAATTCTTTTTTAGATTAAGGAAATTAAAACTGTGTTTTATGTGAGGAAAATGGATAAAGATAGCACTGCAACAAGAGCAACAAATAACAATGCTTTTTATTCTGCAAATACAAACTTTATTGACACTGAAGTCTACCATGTCAAGATAATGATCTACCACACTATATTTGTGATGCAGTATTAAAGGTGTCAACTTTTCTACCTGTTATTGAGTATGAAAAATTGAACCAGTCTTCTAGTATCTTGTTTCATTGCCCATTATTTTTTAGCAGCTAAATGTCCTGATAGAATAGTTTAAAAAATATTGATTAATGATTACTTCATCATGTAATGTCACTGGATGTTCCACATCAGTGCTAAATCAAGAAGAAGAAAAACGGTAATTAGTACCCCTTTTTTAATCCGTAGGTTTTGTCTTTGTTCCATATGCATATCAATATGCAAATGCACCTTTATCCCCCTATTCTTAAAAAGAAAACAAGAATTCGCGTCATACACCTCTTAAGATTGTCCAGACCTGCTGCTTCAAGGTATTTATTGCTAAGTCAGGCATCTGTGATCTTTCCTCTAACTTGAAGAAAATTGATAACTTTTTTCCTGTTAGTCTTTAAAATGCAAGATTAATTTACCACTCCTTTCCTTTTTAAAGAAGCAAGAGCTGGGTTGTCATCTAGTATAAGATGGTAAGGCTCTTTCCTCTTGCATGAATGCAGAATCACTGGGGAAAGAACATGACAGCCCCTTTGTAAGCTCTCTCAAAATGAAATCAAAAGAGGGAATGCATTTGGGAAAGCCAAGAACAAGATATTCCCAGGAGAACATGGTTTTCCTTCCAACTAAATTGACTCATCAAGCTCAGTGTTTTTGTGCATTCTTTGAAAAATGGCACAAAGTTTTGGAAGCAGAGATGGGCCACAAATGCTGTTTGAGAAACCAAATAAGGGACATGTGCACTAGAAGAACATGAATTTAACCATTACTCCATAAAACAAGTGAATATGACTCTGTAATGGGAACAATACTGGGCTGATTAGATGGAGTCATAAGCAATTAAACTAATCAAAGCACCATTATTTATTGCTTGGTACTTGCTAGTCACAACAGCCTCAGCTGTATTTCACATAGGTTCAAATAAGGTATATCATAAAACCAGAGAATATTTGTACATTTTCAAAAATTGGATCTCATGAAGACCCATTGTCATGAGTCCAAAATGACTCTCAAATTCCATCAGCCAAATAAGCTAACATGTTTTTCTTTACTTTAAGAAAGTTATCAGCTTAAAAGTACTAAGGCTGAGGAAATCCAGTTGCTTTTAGAAACAGTCCTTAGATGACAAGGACCGAGAACTGACACTGAAGAATCCACCCTGTACTTACCATGATGGAAAACCATTTTACCTACAAAAGCCCTAGTTTGTTCAGAGAGACCAATGCAAATGCATGAAGTGGTGGGAGTTTTCCTGCCCTCTCATAACTTGTTTTATTTGCCATACTTCTAGACACAGTGAGAAATGGGCTAGAGGAAGAGAAGAATGAAAATATCAATTTGAAATGCTTACTTGGAAACAGAATGTTTTCTTCAAATAAAACAAAATGAGTCAACAAAGAAAACATGAAAGTTAAAATCGATTTTGCCCATCACTTTTGTGCTAGCCTGAATAATTTAAGATTACAGTTGATTCAAGAAGAATTCTCTTCTGTTAGAAGGTATTTGAAGGGCACATGAACTGGCTTTGAAAAACTTTTACCATAATATAGAGGAGCAGATCTCGCAGGCCTGTAACCTTTATTTTCAAATATAAATTATCAGAACAAGGTTAAAAAATAAGTTTATAACTATGAATTCCTTAAACTTAAAAGACAGATACTTGATGATTTAAAAAGAATAGCGACAAATGGTTGACTGTGATCAGAAGCATTTTAATCAACACATAAAGGAAAAAAAAAACAAAAAGATATAACATCTTGAAAAGATCTTACTTTTTTTGAAATAATTTGTTGACTGAATTTGTCCAATAATATTTAGAAATTAATAATATTTAGTTCAGTCTTATGTTAACTTTTCTGGGTTTTTTATCTGAATTATTCAGCTTCTCCCCACTAAACAAGGGAACTTTGAAGCAATTTATGACAAAACTTGTAGCCCGAAATAGACCTTGCTTTAGTGGTGAGAGATATGTTAACATTAATCCTTGAGGCAAAGCATCAGTGTTTTAAAAGATTCAAGCATTTGTACAAGATCCCCATGGGAGTATAATTATACCGTTATCACTACATTGCCTTTACAGTAGTTTGCCCCTTTCCTCCTTCGCTAATTGTTCAGCCGTGATGCCTGTAGCATTTTCTAAATATCTATGTAGCACATGCATTTTTATGTTATTCTATATCTTATTGGGTGAAAATGACAGTGTCATTTATTCAGAATTCCCAATGGTTACAACAGCTTCATTTCTAAAACATAAGCGATTTTTTAAATTTTGGATGCTGCTCTTGCAACCAGAATTATATTTTCAGTTCTGTTTGCATTACATTTCTCTTTAGTAGACCATTTTATATGTTTTAACAATGTGTAGTAAACACATAAGTTTATGAGTGACTATATAAAATGTTTGCTTTCATTAAACACAATATACTACAAAAGATTTTAGCACAAAAGATGTATATGACTTGCTAATCTTGTCATTATCTTGGATCTTAATCTCACCTTGTACCTTTATGTCTTGCTGTGGATTTCACAAAGCTTCGATTTCAGAAGTGTTTTCCAAAGCAGAAAATGTGTACTATCTTTTTGAAACTATAGACTCCAATCTCATAACAACATTACTGAGGTTAGTTATCAGTTATGCCACAGATAATTTAGTCTAATTAATCCAGCTATAGTGCTGGAAGATCTTTGTATAACTGCCAGATAAATCTACTTCAGGGCCAGAAACTACCAGTAGAGCAACTCAGACTGGTCATGTGGCACCTTGCCAGAGTATTTGGCTCTTGCACCTTTTACTAATTTGTCTTTTTGTTCTTACACAGAATTTAGAATAAAGAGATTCTGATGAACAGGAAAAACTGAAAGAGATAATACTATTTGAAAAAGCCCCTATATGTGCTATAATGAATTTTGTCTGGAAACTCAATTTTTATAGTGCATTCCCAGAGGATCCGCTACAAGATAGTTCAGCAAAATGTCTAAGATACAAATTAATGGACAGAGTCAAACTTTTTTTGCACCCCTCTTCCCCTTTTTTTCCTCTCCCCACATACACAGAATGTAAATAATATCTGAGTATGGAGAGTTTATCCCTATATTCTGACATGATTTCCAATAGAAAATAGAATCACTTAGGCTTTCCTTTGTCCTAGTGTTGTTTTGCACTGGTGTAACTCCTTTGATTTCATTGATTTCTTTTTCAAAGCCGTGCAATATCAAGTCTAAAGCTGGACACATGAAAAGCTAGAGTTTTGTTTTGGTAACATTAGATACAGAACAAAAATGAAGGCACCAAGGTAAAGGTGCTAAATTCACAGTACTAGTCAGTACAATCCCACCTGAAAGGCCCAGAAAGGTAGTTGGTTAGCCATTAAAATCATGGAAAACTCCTCTCACAGGAGCTGATTCTTCTTCACTGAAGCCTCCACTTGGACTGGTTCTTTGAGCCCCAAAGATAAAATAGCTCTGTTTAAAATAATAATTTAATTTCCTCCTTTGAAACAACACATTTGTAAGTTAATGATTTGAAGACATGAATAAAAAAAAATAAAGAAATCTCAAATTTCACACACTAGGAATGGCATTTTTTTATGTTTCATAATCCTAGAGTTAAGAAGTTTCATATATGGTAGTACCTGCCACGCATCTTACATTTATTTTTCTGTCTCATAACATGCTTAGTAGTAACCTAATGAAGTTGTTTGTTTTTTCTAATTCTGAGCAATCAAATAATTTAAAATGCACTTTAGCGAAGAGTATCAAGGACAACTGGTTATCAATAAATTAGTGTCCCTCAAGCAACAATCATTCATCTCATCTGAATAACCAGCATTCTGAGGCTAAATACAAAATGACAATAATTAGAGTTTACAGTAAGGAAGTTCACTTCAGACTTGATGCTTTGCACAACATAACCCAGTCAGCCATATATAAAGTAAGCAAAAGTGAAACACTGATTAGTGAGAACTAAATTATTTACATTGACAAACAACAGACATTTGTAATATGTGTCTTAAGTTTCCATGAAAAAAAGGCAGATTTAAGTCACTTTCATGACACAATAACATATAGAGGGGAGGAGTTTGTGTTCATGCATGGAAGTAAAAAGAAATCTAGGAGATAAGACAGAAAATAGTTGTAGCAATGCACTAAGAAAAAGCTGCAATGGAAAAGGGAGTGAAATTAGACAGACAGCAACAGTAAAATTAGCTGCTGATATTCTACTTTTGTGACATTCTGAGAATACATTTGTAAGTGAGCAGAACAGCAAAGAACTGCTTGATTATCATTAACTTCTCATAACAGAAAACAATCTATAAGATTAAGCAAAGTAACACTTTGCCTAGCTTTTCTTAGATCAAAAAGGGCAAAACTCTCTTCCTGTCTCCCTCAAGTTCCATGACTTAGCTGTATCTTCTTTCACACTGACTTCAGAATGCTCTTGTGACAGGGAAAAAAAAGACAAAATACTGGTGGTTGATAGAAAAACAGATTTGAGAGCAGGCAGGCCAACCCAAGGCTGAGGAAAAGAACCTGAAGAGGGGCAGTGGGAGATTTTGTTCTCTCTTTCTCCATCTTCTTTTGCTCTTTAGTCTCTTATTTTGCTACTGAATTGCTTGAACTAAGCAAGCTGCAATATTTGTCCTCTTTACCCAGGTAACACAATCTTAAATAAATCTTTGTAAAATACTCTCAGGTAAGCTTTTTCTATGTAAGACTTCATGGAAAGAAATGGAAAAAAACTGTTTTGGGATACCTAATATTTGAAATATGAAACAATCTATTTTTTTTCATACACTGTGCCTTTAATAAAGACTGAAAGGATTTTAATGATTATTCTTACAATGTAATTAAGCCAGCATAATATAAAATGAAGCATGAAGCATACTAAAGATTAATTTTGCAACAATATAGTATTTCTTGGTGAGCCCAAGATACGATTACTTGATACATTTTATTTATTCACTTACTTTTGTTACCAAGAACCATTTATAACTCTCAAGAATTTAAATTTTACATAGACATACAAGTTCACATCTGGGAGGTTGCTTTGCTCTACAGATCTCTGAGATTCATCTGTCCTCAAGTATTATAAAAATGGAACCCACTGTTGTTCTGTTTTGAAGTAATATAATCTGAACGTATTTTAGAGGTCTTTTTTTTTCCCCTGAGAATTTATGGGACTATCATGTGAAAAATCAGTTTGAAGGCACTGTGCTTAAATGAATACATCTGAATATTTGGTTCAATTTAAAACCCACCACAAGTTTTCCAATACCTACTGTATTTTACTATGAATAAACATAACTCACAGCTATAAATTGTGACATGCCAGTTAAAGTGCCATAAAACAGAAATTATCTCAGGCTAATAGGATTTTTACTTTCCTAGAGTGAATAATGTTTGCTGGTTGAACCATGATTGGAGACATCTGGCTTATTGCTTCTTTTTCAGGTTATATAAACGTGTACAGATTGAGGGTTATAGATTTTAAGATGATAACTTTCAGATTTTATAAAATTATTAGTGTATATAAAGAAATGTTACACAGCGGAACATAGGTGTAAGTTACCTGGATATTAGTTTTCCCAACTAAGTTAGAAAAGATGGTGAGAAACTATATTCAGAAGTTTTTATCTGTATTTAGATATAGCTAAACAGTACATTTGCATGGATTACTGATGAGTTTTGCCTCCACATTGTCTATAGCTCCTCCTTTTCTTCCTTTTTACCCCACTCCAGCTAAATCAACACATGATGATGCGTGTGCCTGCCGCTGTGTTCTCATTGTTAACAGGTGAAACCATGCTCTGTATAAGCAAATACCTATAACCTACCCAGTGAAGATGCATTAAATATTCTTAGCTCCTAATGCTTCCCTACATAAAATGTACAGGATGTTGCTGGATATGTCCAGAGAGCAAATCTTAAAATTTCACATTTAACTTTATATATTTTGTTGTGATACCTTATTTCAATAAAGAGGTAACTCCTAAAAAGGCAATTATATCAAAAGAATTTTTTTTTGTAGCTTACAAGATCATATCCCAGCACTTAAAACTGGTAATTTAAAAATATTGGTAATATTCTCCAAAACTGCACATCCATAAACACAAGGACTATTTCTGTGGGCAAGAAACAAATCTGGTTAAAAGATGATGTGAAAGCAACAACTATGTAAATGATTAAAAAAAGAAAAAATTAAAATAAGAACAAATAATGATAAAACCTAAAAATGTGTAGGTGAGCAGGCTAGAGAAATAATCAGTACTTATTAGAAAAAATAGTTATTTTTAAAAACATATCAAGAAAAAGAAGACCATCATGTGACATACAACTGTTAGGAGTGTAAAAGAGCCCAACTATTTAATACCCATTTCTGATATGTATTTTAAAAGAAGAGAGAGGCTGTGTCCTTTCTGCATGATGCTGAAAAATCTGTACTGAAGATTTAGCAGCATTTCTAAATGAAAACATTTTCAAACCAGCCACAGGAGGAATTTGTAAGGACTGAGGTGAGAAACACCGAAACTAATGTTATGATACAACAGGTTTTGAAATATGAAGAAAATACCAACAGAACTAGAAGCTTGCAGTGTTATTTCAATACCAGAACAGAATGAAAGTGTCTGAAAACCAGTGCCTGCAGTTCCTAGGTAAGACAGTTAATTCACATGTTTTAACATGGAATTGAAGACCAGAAAATGACATCTGGAAGTGTACTTTCATCTTTGTCAACTGTATTACTATTAACTTCTCCAGGCTAATCAAAGCATTTGATCTGACATGTTTTTAAAATTCACTTTTCCCATACAGTGCAAACATTGGCTTTAGCTAAGTTGTGGCCAGAACTTAATGTTTCATTAAAGGATGGTGCTCTTAGTAGCTAATTCCAAAGAAGGTGTGGTCTGTTGCTATCTCACCTATTTTTGAATTTCATATATATATATATATATATATATATATATATATATATGTTTTTAATAGGAACTGAAAATCAAAGTAAAACAGAAAAAAACCAAAATTCTAGTTAAAAGAACACCACCAGAAACTTTCCAAGCACTGTGCCTTTCCCCCCAGGTTCAGCACAGCACTGACAATCAGGTCTATGACAGGAAAAAGACCTATTTCCCAGATCAAGTCAGTGCTTTTATTTTCTTTTCAGAACAGAGGAGAAAGATGCAATGTTCACCTGCTTTAACAAACCTATTCACATCTTAGTCTCAGTCACTGTACAGCCTCTGCCATTTGTAGTGCCGCAGTGGTCCTTGCTCTGCTCTGGAGGATATAATTACTTGACTGAGAGTGAACATTTTGACCAAATTTGACCAAATAAAGCCTTGGGAGTAGAGAGTGCACTGGTGGAACACAATGACCTGTGACATAAAGAGCTGAGTGATTTAACATTCTCTCTGGATAAACTCTGTGAAGTGATCTCACATTCACAAGTCCTTCAGGATCAGCTGCTGGTGGGCTCTTCCCCTTCACAGCCTGTGCACCTTCTTCCCCTATCGTTATGTACGCGGGGACAACTTGCCCTTCCAGGGCCAAAGCTGGTCGCTCCAGAGACTCATTCAAACCCATGTTTTCCCATCAGTAATTCTTCCTGGTATCTGTATGTCACCCTGCCACATGAGTCAACTGCATGCTGGATCCCCCATGAGCACTGAGGGCAACACAGCAGGCAATGAGCGTAATATTATGCATTACCTCTGCATATACAAAGTTAATTTATGTGTGACACCAGTTATTAGTATCATATATTAAAATTCTGTCACAGGTCTTTAAACTGCATACATGCCTGCAATCACACCCCTATACAATACTAAAGGCATTTTACCTACACTTTGATTAGTCTTCTAATGGATTACTGACATCCTGCTGCTTAGTCTACGGTCTAACCACTTAAAAGCTACAGTATTACAGTCCCCATTCATTCAGCCATAAACATACAATAATTAGACTTCTCATTTTTAAATCCTCACAGATTGCTTAGATTACAGTTTAGAATACGGTATTATTGCTCAGATGGGAAGCCAAGACATTAACGTATGTATGGCGAGTGTTTCTGGCAATTTTAGGTTTCTACTTTCAGAATCAGTTTCACAGATTAGTTAAAGCACAGCTTTTACAGATTTCAAGTGTCAGCTGTGAAATGAACGCTGCCACATCAGGATGATCAAGCCAAAAAATCTAGAAAACCTGCCATATAATTCTTATCAATTTCCAAAGTACTTAGAGCATCACTGTCTGGGGCAAGGAAAAGGAACAGGAATCAGCTTTCCACAGTAGAATTCAGTTTCTTTCATCACACAGCTATCATTATGTAATTCCCAGCTTCACTCACAATTTATCTTCCACAGCAAATGAATAAAGGGTCACACAGGCAGCATAATTCACTGTTTCTGATTCATTCTTCAAATGCAGTATAGAAAGCACAAGTCTTTGTGGAGCTATAACCTGAAGAGAGCGTAGTATGTGCACATAGGTTAAATAAAGATTGTATCCTTCTTTTTGATTCCTAAGCACTGAATTTCCAAAATTAATAAAGTTCTTTGGTATAAGTAACATCCCAGATTATTAAAACAGGAAGTCAGTTTTCTACTGACATTTCACAACACCATGTTGCATCATTAGTTCAGAACCTTTAGCTCTTCAGACCTTTAGTGTCTAAGAAGGTAGAGTGGTCCAATAACATTAATTACCATCCATTGGGCAGAGGTGTTAAGGAGAAGGGGGTATTTTGCAAGGACACAATAAGCAACAGGACAATCTTGAGCTTCCTTCCAGCTTTGTAGCATAGTGCTCATCCACACCAAGCACAGCTCCTTTTTCTGGTCAGTTTCATCTTTTCCTTGTCCTGACTGCTTACCTCACATCCATCCTTTCTTGCCTAATCACTAGCTGCTTCCCACCCTCTCATCCCCTTCTGTCCACATAGGGTCCTAGTTCTGGTCTCATCATCCTCTGACTTTATTCTTCAGACACTCCCCACTCTCAGAGCTCCTTGTCCTCCTTTAGCTGCCTGCTGGCTCCATCTCACACATTTCTTTATTCAGTCTCTACCCTCTTAGACTAATAGCCTTTCTGATCTCCATTGTCCCTTTCAATGCCTTGACTCATTTGCTTCAAAGTCTGATTTGATGGTTTCAGACTATGAGACACATGGCACCACCAGGAAACCTTCACTGAGATCACTGATGAGGTGATCACTGGTGACAGTTCCTCTGATGAGATTCCTGCTGGCTTCTAGCATCCAGTAGCATCCATTAGAGAAGGTTAATTTTTATGCTACTGCAACTGGGCTTGAACAGGCTCATTAGCTCTAGTGGGACGGTCTGTCAGAGGACTTTCTCTCAGACACAGCGATTTTATGGAGGAAAGTGCAGAAATACGTACGCCTTTAAGAAAAGGCATTGCTTAATATAAGATTCCCAGAATCCTTCAACATCATCAGAGTACCAATTCCTCAATTTAGGAAAAACTGAAATTATTTTGGTATATTTTGTCTTCTTGCTCTGAGTGAATTAAAGTCCATATTGCATATAAAATTTCAGAGCAAATGGTTCAAGTCTGGTAGAGTTGCTATAAACAGTCAAGACAGTTGGACAGCCCCTGGTGTCACCCAACGGAGGCGTGAAAGCACCTTTGCCCATGCAGCAATTGCAAGAAGCCCAGCCTGAACAGGTACAATGATCTACCTTTCAGAGCTTTAGTTTATTTTTGCATTGATTTTTCACTACCTCCTAACTGACATTAAAGGAAATTTTCCTCAGGAAATCTAGTCTTCATCCCTGATTTTCTATAAGGATTTTTTTGTTGTACGCATAGATTTACAAGATGTACATTATTCTTCTAGCCACAGGGAAGCTAGTCAGATTAATGCCCAAATTAAATGGAACAAAAGAAATAACCAAAAATTATTGTTACACAATGGTAATTTAAGCTTGAGCAAAGGCTGACTTAATTTAACTTTCCCATTTGCAAACCTGGAAGGGATCTTAAAATTTGTTACAAGCTATGTAAACAAGAGCAGTTTCCTGCAAAATCATGAACTTACACTTCAAACAATTCGGGAAGGTCTCTTTCGCTCTGCCTTTGGCAGAAAGCATTCAGTATAATACATCTTGGCCTTGGAAACAGCTGCCACGTGCATGCAGAACCAGAAGGGCTAGCAAGTTTCTAATGGCTTTAAGACAGTTTTCTTTGGCATTTTGAAGTGAGCTCAAGGGAAGGAAAAAATATACAAGGGGAAGAAAAGAAAGAGGAGGGAAGGGGAACTGTAGATACAAGCAGAAATAGGACCAGAAAAATTCATGTAGGGGCACAGAACATACAGGGTTAAAATAGCAGTCACAATTGTTTTCCATGAGAAGCCTGCCAAATCTCTGTTGGAATTCAGTTTGAATAGTTTTATATACAAATGTTCTGTTTTTCCTAATGATTGATTAATGAATTGTTTGAGAGTCTGGCACTTAGCCAAAGTCCAGAAAGGCAAAATCGTTTTTGTCCACAGAGAGCTAATCAAAGTGACTCTAACGACACAAATATACACTATCTGGTTATTTTACTAAAAGACAAGATGTGGCAGCAGCCAGTGCAATGCCAGCCACATGCCTATGTGTCCTGCTAGCTTCACAAGGGGGTGAGCCACCCAGGCAGATGTTTATCCTGACTACCCATCCAATTCTGCCAGTTAAACAACCAGAGTGTGAAATTTACATTTGTCCATGTTATAGTTGATGCTGCTGCACCGGTGGAAACCATGGTACATATGCTGCTTTGTTTCAAAAGAAACCCTCTACCTGGAATAATATAATCCACACGAGAAGCAGTAATGTAGTTGCTGAGATTTGCTGCTACGTAAAGGCATGATTATTTGGATTAGCTTGATTATTTGGATTTTGGAAGGGAAGGTTTTCATATAAAAAGATTTAATCAAGAATGTGAAGGAAGACAGTAAAATAAAAGAGCTACTGGAGTTATTTTTGTGCAGCTTTAGTTGTTGAGTGGAAAACCAGGCAGATGTAGATTGAATGGGTATGGATGGGTGAGGCAAGAGTAATTTTTTTTATGATAGGTATTTCTCATTTTAATTTTTAAAGAATTAGGAGCATCTGAGTGTTGTAGAAATGAAACCCACAGCAAAAAACACCCCACCACCCAAAATAAAACTGCAGCTGAACTTCTAGCAGTCCATAAGCAACAAAACCCAATTTCTAGGTACAGCTCTACTTACTCCAGGAGTGTTTGTTTTAATATCAGCTAGCATAAAAACTTGAACAAAGGTTAAATCAATTGTGTAGATGAAATCAACCATCTTGGAGATGTGTTTATGCTTCAGATTGGTGGCTAAAGCTCTGAAAGGCAGCGATGCTATTCAGCGTGCACTGACTGAGGTTAGGAGAAATGGCACTAAACAGGAACAGTTTCTGGGGAAAACAGTGTACTAGTAGGCAGCAGAGACTCCAGGAATGCCAGTGCTTTAATCTGTGAGTGCACTGCTTCTCTCTTTAACCAATGTAGACGAGCCATATGGTTTTCTTGTAAATGTTATAACATGCTACATATGTTGAACCAATGAATACCTAAAAAGGCAATGGCCATCATAACTGTAATACTAGAAGGCCTTTAGTCATTCACAGTCCTCATATGCCATTCTATTTTGCAATATGCTTTAATGTATTTTGATACGTTTCATAAATTCCACAACTGAGATGAATTTAACCCAGTAGAAATTATACCAACAATGATTTGCACATCTTGTATGAATGTTTCAAGATTTTACTGGTTTGGTTTAAAAACAGTAATAGGAAAGGCTTAATCTGTTGAAATCTTTTAGCTTTTATTTTGCATACCTTGAAGTACTACCTTTAAATATTGGATTATTGCTCATGGCAGGCTTGATGTCATTATCATAGCCTTCTTAACTCCAAATTAATTAATAGCACTGTTTTTTTACACTTACAGCTCACATATTACATATTCCTCCAAATATCGTAGAACTGCTTAGAGTTTTCCCCCAGATTTAACTAAGATTTGAAACTGTAAAAATAACTGTAAGTGAAGCTCTATTTCCCAAACTCCTCAGGAGGGCAATGTCCCTTACAAATCTTATGTTAAGCATCAGAGTAAGCACGCATAAACCGAAAAAGGTTTAATTTTAAAGCAGGAGAGAGAACAAGCTGCTGCTCAACACAGAAGGTGGTAGCAGAAGTCAACCTTATGCTCCTATTAGTTTAACAAAACACTTGTTATTGCAAACGGTAGCTATTTCACTATCACATTGATATTGCACAAAAAGAGGCAAATTTTAATATAAAATTGCAACTAGAGAAAATTATAGCTATCAGAAAAATCCAACCTACAGATCAGTATCAGCAGCTTCACAGCGATAGCTGTATCCAAGTCCAAAGCAGCACTTACAGACAGGATACTTGGATGAAATGAGAAAAACATTACTAAAGTAAGCAAAAGCTCAGGTGTAGCTCCCACCACACAGAAGTGATTTGCACCTGAAGGAAAACTTAGATTCAGTTCAGTCTCCATCTTGCAAGCTATATTGTCTATCATGCCGAATCAGAGGGTAAAAATTCCTGCTACCTGGCCACAATCACTTTTTGAGAGCTACAGTACCACTGTGAACTACTGAACTGAGTCTAAAATGTGGATTTCATGGCATCTGAAACAAGACAGTTCTATATGTGCCCTCATTAAATATTTACAGCAAGTATTTATCCAATGTTTAAAATGTTTCTTGTTTTTTAATTTCAGCTCATAACTGTTCATAGTAACTCTCAAACCATTAACAAAAAATAAATCTAATCCCTATACATAGCTACTAACCTTGAGAGACTGCATTACACTTTCATTCTATCAAAGAATGATTCCATGAAGAACTGTAAAATAACACTGAGACACCAGTTTTTAAAAGATCCACAGCTGAAGTTTATCAGCTATCTGCTTTGCAATGTTCAAAACAAGAAAAAGAGCCAGGTACACTTACCCTTGGTACCAACAAGCAAGAACACATAGAAGTAGCATTTGGATGTCATATCTGTCCTTCAGCAATTCAATGAATGCAGTCAGTGAACGTTGTCCCTTAAATCACACACTAGCCAGCGCGCTGCTCGAACAGTCTGCTTCTGACAGCCTTCAGCAGTGCATGAAGCAAACTCCCTTCTCTCCCCTGCCTTCCTCCCTTACTCTCCTTTGCACTAGGTCTCCCTCTCTCCCCCTCTCCGGCACACACATACGGAAGTTTCCTGGATCACACTGGCTCCTCAGGCTCTCCCTTACAGAATGGGGTCTACTCTGCGGTAGGCAAAGGCTGGGCTGTGTGTGTGGACACAGATCTGCCCCAAGGAAAGCTGCTGCTGCACAAAACACAGCTAGGTCTTGAGAATTGACATCAATGCTCCATTCTGTCCATTCTGCTCCCACTTCCCCCCCTTTCTTTTTCCTTGTCTCAATACTATGAGAGGCCTGAAAAGTACAGTTTTATTTAGGCAAATATGTTTGAAACTAAACATATGCTAGAGTTCAGATTAAAAAGCGTGGTTTCTCAAGTAAGGGGAAGTGAAATTTATAAACACAATCTCTCTGTAGCATTCTGATCATTTACTGAAATACAGAAAAATGCACAATTTAACTTATTTCCAATAACAATATATCACTATTTTTACATATTAACCTTTCTTCAGTACTAATGCTGAAGAAATCATTCTGAAAGAGCAAAAGAGGATGTTCCAAAACATATACAGTATGAGAATAAGATTTTTCACAGATTTTCTCCTTATTTAAACACTTTGAGATATTCCTTTCTGGCCTTTGACTTTACTGTTACTAGTAGATCATAGTATACTCCATCATATATACAGTCATGTGGTTAAAAATCTTTTTAATGATGTGAAGTCTAACACTGATCCACACAGCAAGATATATTTCAAAATAAGTCAGCCAACTAAGATGAACTCAAGACAAGAATCTTAATTTTACCTCTCCTCAAAAAGTTTCAGATATTTTAATATCTTTTTTCTTTAAACAAAAAGCCAATCGAACACAAGCTTGATAGATTCAACAGCTTGCCAGCATGACAAGGGTCAGGGAGCATTGGTAACGTGTCAGCAGCTACGTCAGGTACCTAAGGAAGAAAGCCTCTCAGACTAAGGAAATATGTGCATGCACAGACACATACATGAAATGGTGAATTCAGAGAATGGGAAAAATCTATATCATAGTCAAAAGTAAAGTCCACATTGTTGCTTGGAATAGTTGTCTATAAAATAGATATTATGAACTGGCAGTCTCATGATTTCTAATATAAAAAGAATAAAAAATATAGAAGGGGTTAAACCACAAGCTTGTTATCTATGGAAGCCCAAGAAGTATATTGGCATCTACTGTACCAGCACCAAAACTAGGCAACATACAGGCAGAATAGATTTGGGGACCTATAGAAGATTTTTTTATAAGGTGTGGTCTAGTTTTGGAGCATATCAAGTAAAACCACACTTGCCTCAAACAACTATTCAACAATTAAGCTAACATCTAAGGTCTAATGCCTGAGCTGAAAAGGGCTTCCAAGGTAGGAAAAGAAACTGTACCAAAAATGTAAAGGGTAAGAGAAATATACATTCAAAGAAAATAAAATAAAAGCTCTACCTCTTTACAGCAGGATGAGGTAGAACTTATGTGTTAGAGAAATTTTGTGGGTTATTTTTAGCATAGTTTTCTCTGTGGCTTTCTGCTTCTGATTCACTCACCTCTATTTACGATATGTAGGAACAACATATGTATTTGGAATAGGCTACCTTTACCTGATAATAATAAAACAAGCAACCTATTTCTTCAAAAAGAAGTCTGACCCGCTATGAAAGCTAAAGATTTTCTACCTCAGGATAAACAAAAAAAAAAAACCCCACATACATTTTCTGAAGCTCCGACCCAAAGGGAGTTATCATTTTCAGCCTTCCTCTTTTTTCAAGGACCTTCAGCAAGGATATTCATTAAAGTTAATTTTGCTGTGAACACTTGCTCTATGGAAAACCCACTGAGATCTTCTAAATTTCTTATACATTCATAATAATACATAAAAAAGCAGCAGCACTTTCATGCCCATCCTCTCAGCGTAATTATGTTTAAACCAAGAAGCTAGAGTTACAAACACATTGCTGAACTCTGGAATGCAGAACAGAAAAAGGAGGAAAGGCAAGTTCATTATTGGAACAAAACATTAAACAGGACTTTACTAGCTTTTGAAAAATAGTTTTGGCTTACTTTACTTTAAAGTATTTTTACTTCTGGGAAGAAACACTTCTGTGCATTAGAAAGGCAATATATACTTTCTTCCTGCCTAAACCATAAAAAGCTACAATATTTCAGTGATTTAGAACTCTCTTTTCAAGAAAAGAATAGTCTTTATATGGAATTCCTTACATAGCAAAGAAATAGCACACCAAAGTTACATCTTTGTTTCAAATAACTTTGAGAAGACGCTTGACTTCATTAGAATGGTCAGCACTTGCTTGTATTTCTACTTACAGCAATTCTACAGTTGAAGTCACCAAAACACTGCAGAAATCTGTAGTATGGGTTATGATGCAAACGTTTACCTCTGAGTTTCAAGAAATAAGCAAGTTAAACTGACTTCACTGCAATCAAAAAGTGATATTTGACTTTAGTGGTTACTGATAAACGGTCTCAATTTCACTTCCTGTCTTCACAGCTATCTAGCGCTAGACTAAAGAGTACCTAAGGAGTACCTACTTGTCAGATCTCTGGAGGACACCTCTCATCCCCAGATATTAAACCAGCATTGTGCCACCCACACTGCAAACTAACAGTCGACATTAACAAACTGTTTTCTAAATCACAATAATTATGGCTATTATGTTGTTGAAAAGAGTCACCTCTATTACAAAGTGTTAGAAATTAAATTGATTACACAGGACTTAGAGTTGAATAATGACAACCATGATGCACTTTCACATACGTGTTGTTAGTGAAGTTTTAGCATCTTGTGGGTTCTTTTCTATATTTTACATTAGATGTTAAATAAAAGAAAATTCATAGAAGTAACCAAACCATAGTTGTATGCATCACCATTAAGAATAAGCATAGACTAAGCTGTAAATCACTGCTACTGTAGAAACGATGGAATTTCTTTTCAACTTGAAAAAAAAGTTTACTTACCTACAGACTACAGCTACTCCCTTGGAGTATTTTACCTTAAACTCTGATTCTAGCATACTTCATGTTACAGCTGATAAGCTTCAAGCAGATTCAGCACAGATGTGAGCAAAAGTGTCTCTAAGGTTTTAGTCTACATGGGGCAGATAGATGCATAAAAACTTTACTTGTTACCATAGTGCTCCATGTACTGAGTGCTCAGAGACATTTCTGTTCTTTCCTAATGTGGGAAATTTGCTTGGTTTAATTAAAAATAGTTTCAAGGAATCTTTGTGTCATGTATCAGATCAAAGACCCACAAGACAGTAGGTATGCCAATGGTGATTTTATAACCAAGAGCTGCACATTAAACAAAAAAGTTTTTCACCTGTAAATGCTGACTAGACTCAGCAGTTTTGCTACCGTAGTGAAACACAAGAAGTGCAGAATGAGGCACTGAAAGTAAAGCTAGGCCCATGTTGCCATCCAGTCATGAAGACTATAGAGTTCATATTTAGAAACGACACCCCAAGAAGTGACTCTGTTACTGTTTTAGCCATTTAATGACCAAAGTTTAGATTTTGTATTATAGCAATGTGAATAATTAATCTACAGATAAGGCTTGAGAACATACAATTTAAAATGTAAATCCTCCATTATGTATGTCAGTCCTACAATCCAAAAGATTTAGCTGTGAAAAGAACATAATTGGCTTAATTGTATTTAGTTTACATGGCTTTCAAAGCTCCATCACTATCCTTTGCAGACAGTACAACTAAGAACAAGAATCCTGTATTTTACTTTTGCATTTGGAGATTATATTTCTTATTTAACACCTACATCTAGGTTCCCTGAGTTTGGAGCAAACTAAAAGACCTCTTCATAAAAATGGAAGAACATCTAAGCAGCTTAAGTACAGAAAGATAAGACTTCACCTACAGCAGCTCTTTCCAAACAGTAGGCTGTACTGCAGCTCCTTTCTCTATCTCATACACTTGAGACTCAACCAGTACTGTAAGGTGTAATCTTTCCATAAAGATTACTCCCCTCCATTACACAGATTTAATAGGATTTACCTCCCCAAACTTGAAAAGCCCAAGACACCTCACCCAACAAGCCAGGCTGACTGCACAGGCACCTTTGCTGCAGAGCCTCCTGACTTCTCACTTCCCTCTCCAGACCCTCTTTATCAGCACAGATGCAGTTGAGCTGGGATTACTGGCATTTGCACCTGGAGAAATGGGAGAGACTTTCCTCTGCTGGGAAAAACTACCTGAGTTAGATATTCTCCCCTGAAGAGCTTTATTACAGGGACAGAACAGGCCATTTTTCTTTTCAGTACATACATATATCCACCAAGCATCCCAAAACAGAAGCCAGTTCTGCCAACCTTGTTTTAAGCTAAAGCAATTGTACAAAGTTTGGCTTCAGTGTCAGCTCTCAACTGCAGAGAGATACTAACTGCCTTGCTAGGTCTGTGGCTGTAGCTATAGAGAGGAACACAATGAGCTTCACTTTTCCACCGGAAAAAGGCAGGCAGAGGAAGGATTCAGGGATGACTGACTGTCCCTTACATGACTTCTGTTGTTTGCAAATGGGACACTAGGTTGACTGCAGACAATAGTGAATAAGCAGCAGTAGCTAGAAAGCTCTGAGCTCATTGAAGAGTTCATGCAAAAGATATTCTCTGCTGCTGTGCTTTGGTGACCCTGTGCAGCTCTTGTTCTATAGCTGGTGTGGAGGCAGGCTCTCAGTCAGAGCAAACTTACTCACTGCATCCCTTATTTTCCCCAGTTTTCTCCAGATATCTGTTCCAGCTGTGTGTTTTGACTAAATCAGATCAAAGCTCACCACTGTGCCTGACCCAAAGCTGCTGCTGGAATGTAGACAGTGCATTTCTTTTGGAATAACCAAACATATAAGTTTTGCCAATAATATATTCTCTTAATCAGCCATTTTCTGCCTTTTGACTGATTATGACTGTAACAGTATTTCTGTGACTGTGTATGATTATAGATTTGATGTTAATAGCTTTGCTAAATTACTTTACCATTTGAGAATATCATAGGAATTGTATATGACATCCTTCCTTTTTCAGCATGACATTCTCTTTTTTCATGTTATCTTTTTCCTGTCGGGGGGAATGCAATTTTTGTTTACAGCACCTAAGCTTCTAGAAGAAAAGGCAAACTTCCCAAATATGAATAGCTAAATATACAATACTGGAAGATGTGAAGTTCCTAAAATGCTCACTAGCAACACATTTTAACATGAGATGGTACCAAACATATGATCATTGACAATTAAGTCATACTTTGACAGAATCAACTCTAAAAATATGCAGTTTGTAAAGTTTTGAGGATGCAAGGTGTTTCAATAACCTGGCTATGAGAGTTTTTGTGTTAGGGAATAACCAAAGCCAACTTCAAAGTCAGAGAAAAATAGATGTGTGATACCAGAATGGTCGTACAGTTGGGCTGTCTTAAGAAATTATCCTCAACATACTCCAAGAGCCTCCTGTATTCCTTACAGCTTGCTTACTCATCCACGCCTTTACATGTGAACTCACAACATTCCCTGAAAGATATGAACTGCATTGAGGAAATGTTTAACTGAGATTCAAGAAAAGGAACAGCCAGTAGGACATGTAGGATAAACATGTGCTATAGTGAAAAACAAAAACTCCAAATCCCAAACATTCCCCCTCATGTTCAAGAAAGAAGAAGAGGAGAGTTATAGTATGAGGAAGCAGGGATTATTAAAGGGCAAATACATAGTATGAGAAGACACTATCAGAAGTAGGAATCACTGAAATGAAGAATGCATTTGAAATATTATTCGTAGACTATCATAGCTGCAGTTTGCCACCGCACTGTTGTGCAGAAAATAAACTGCAAAATGAACCTGTCTTTTGTGAAGCAGCTATGAATTTCAATCCAGTGCCTTTTTGTAATACCTTCATTTACAATTCTAATTTTGTGTTTTTGCAATAGCCTACATGGAACAGAACAGAAGGCATGGAAGGGAACTTTGAAATTCAGAAATCCCAAGGTCATCTCTAGATAATTACAAGTGACCAATGAAATAACATTTTCCTAATGTTAGCGAATATCCAGGACCTAAACTGACTGAGGGTTTGAGTTCATTGTTGCTGGTGCTATTTAGATTTCTTCTTTTATGCAGATACACATTTAATGAAATCAGTGAAGAAAACGTAGCATTTATCTGCATCTAATACTGCAGCTTTTGAGAAGCATAAAATGAAAATTGCTTGACAGAGCTAGGAAAGATTTTGGTTTTGGGAACAGCTGATAGCCTGTGGTGAAGTAGCTTATATTAGCAGTGTGGTTTTTTATTTAGGTAAGCTTTTCTTCCTTTCTTCCAACTAAATTGTGCATGAAATAAATCAGTCTTTCTATGAGCAGCTTGAGCTAAAACGAGGAATTGATTTCAATATTAATCATGCAGCTCTATAGCACTGGGAGTGATTCAAATAGGGAAAACATTTTCAAAATGACTGGGCAGACTGCATGGTGAAGCCATAGAAATTTATGATCTACACCTTTTTCTTTTTTTCTGATGTTATTTAAAAATACAGCTGAAATTGCCAAGTCTACAAGGTTTTAAAGGCTTTATAAGTTTTTTAAAAAATCAATATTTCAAGTAAAAATATTTGGGCTTTTTTTCCCCCAGTGTTTGGCTGACTAACATTATAAAAATCTTCTTTTCCATTTCATATTTTTTCCTCATGATCTTGAATGTACTGATACCATTAAGAATATTCTGTATAATCTTAACAGATAGTGAGGTAACTTTAAAACAACATTTAGGCTGTTTCCATATTTTATCCCAGGATGATCTCCATGTTAATTCTAGCAAATATCATTGTGGTAGGAATAATAAAACAAAAATCCTAGACAAGTGCTTGAACCACTAGCATTGCAGTAGCATGCTGTATCTTGTGCTCTCTTTCTGGCTCAATCTCAGATTATTTTTTGCTCAGGAATGTAGCTTCAGTAAAAGAAACTGTTCATTCTCTTCCTCTTGATCCCTTGTGTGCCTCTGTAAGGTATGAGAAAATTGAATGAAATCTTCCACATTCTGCTCAAAAGCTTTGAACACTGGGCTATGACATGAAAGGAGGCAATACAATCAGTACTGCTTGGTGCTGACACACACTTATGCTAAAGAAACAGCAGGGGCAATCATTATGCTTTGTCTGGAGACTATATTGGTGTATGGGTGTGCTCTGAAATTAAATCTTCAGAGGGCTCAGGCAGATGAATCTAGTTTCTAGAGCCTGTTGAAGTGAAATGAAACTTAGAGGTGCTTTAACCTGAAGATAACAAACTGAATCCTGTGGTCTGGAAGACACAATTTAGCAGTGAATTTTACTGGTATAGATGCTATGTTATTTTTACAATTGGATGCCCTTTTTAGCTTCAGCCCTCATTGCTTGCTTAAAAAAAAGAGATATGGTAAATTTTTCCAGGTTTTGATCTCACACAATTTAATGTACATTTCTTTATTATCTACATTTCTACCCATTTGCTTTGATCTTCAAGCCTCTGAGGAAATACAGATTATCAGTTATTATTCTGGTTTTGACAATTACAAAAATTGCCCCAAATGTTAAAAAAATTCAATAGGATCTGATGGGTAGAATTCGAAGCAGCAACAATTATTGTATTTCTGACCTATGCATGCTTTATTCAGGCATCAGTTAGATGCCTTGGTTGTAGTGTTGGATTGCTATAGAGCTGTATTTATCAATATATAAAACAATTAATTTTTTAATTATAAAAGATAAATCAATAACTGTGTGCTGAAATAGTCTGAGAATAAAAAATTGAATTCCAGTAATATAGGGTATAAATCTAAAAACCTAGGCAGAAGACATTCAGTGTAAGAACCATCAACATTCAGTAGAGCTAGAGGTACATTGGTGCTTTTCCAGGACAAGGTTGGAAATTAGCACCTTTCAAATAAGTATTTGTAACCTATGATCTAAAAATGTGGTGGGAATACACACAAACATGTACCTGATTTAAAAGTCATCTAAATTTTTATAATGCTGGAACTGAGAACAGTTATACTTTGAAGTGCAAAACTAGTTGGGGTTTTGGGATGTCTTCCCAAAGCCACAGTGCAGCAATACTTACCCTGGTTAATGCAAAGCTGGTTTAAGTGGGTCTACACAACTTAAAGCAGCATCTTTGGCTGTCATGTAGGCTACTGTCTGCATTTTATCAACTCCATTAATACATTTTGTCATAGCTGATGCTATATGCTTATAACCACTGTAGAATTACAGTCACCACCTTTTTGCCACTGCAACCTTTTGGACTTCACAGCCATGTGAAAGACTTGGGGAAATGAAAGCAGGTGAAAATTACATCCTCTGAGGCAGGGACCCTGCTGATGTGGCCGTTAGGACATGCTGAGGAGAATGAAGTGCCTTACAGACCATCCTGCCCTAGGACGGGAGAGAGAAGCCAACAGTTTCTCATCCTGTGTCCAGCAGTTTCATGTGTCCTGGTCAGTTAGCATGGCCTGGTTAGGGCCGGAGCATTTTCTTTCAGCACAAATCCTTTAGCCAGCAGGCACTCAATTTGCTATGGAGCAGTTGATTAGCAATGTCAAAGCCAATACGGCCACCAGTCGTCTCCAGAAGGTCTAGGCAGGGTTGCATGCCTCCACACACCTTGTCCAGCAGTTCTGGATGCTGGGAAATACAAGGGCAATACACTGCATTCCTGTACACTGCCCAAATACCATCTCTCTGTTTTCTGTGTGCAGTACACACCATGCCTAGGTACCAGGTCAGTGGTTAATTTCTTGAGATAAGCAGCACAATATGTTTGCATTGACTTTGCTCATTTTTCTTTTACTTGCATCAGCAAACTGCAAATCAGTTTCTTATTAGTAACTGCTGATCCAGATGAAGGTTTAAGTATGGTTATTACAGCATGTTTAAGAACCATGAGCACAGCTCCTGAAAATCAATAGTTTCTTCTTTCATGGCTGAGAAGATTGCAGAACATGTTTCATACTGTCTTTTAATTACAAAAACATCTAAGCCAAGAACAATTATATTTCAGAACAACATAAAAAGAACAAATAGGAGAGAATATCTCCTTTTCACTTGTCAAAAGAAAGGTTTCTGAGGGAAAGGTTTTAAGTAGTTCTTTTGTGATGATTAATTTATTTCTACATGATCTTTGATATAAAATTGTTTCTTTGTTCTACTTCTTTATAGAAGAGGTTAAAAAACAAGTAAAAAATTATTAAATATGGAAGTTAATTTTCAGAATAATATACAATATAACAATTTTTTTCAAGGTCTGATTGAAAGTTCATTATTTTCCCTATATTCTGGCCTGCATTTAGTTTAATGCTTTGGTCTCTTTTCCAGTGAGACATCTGCAAGTGTTACACTGATAATCTTATCTGTTATCTGATTCTAGGAATGCAGGCAGCACTTGGAAATGGCCCTCTATAAACCACAAATTGTTATAGCATTTTCTTTGCTGCTAATAATAACACCTCTGTGTTGAAGGTGGGGATGTGAGTTGATTTAAGTTCAATCATCCTGCAGCCTCATGAAGGTTATTACTTTGACAGGAAACAGCTTGAGACACCATGCTACTGTTCTAGAAATGCACTGCTATTGGATGCCAGTCAGTCCCATCTTACTGTCTGGCTCACACTTATAATTTCTTTTCATTTTTAATTTTGGAATAGTTTCCTATCCTCTAAGTATCTAGCTTTACAAATACTTTCAGTTTCTGAAACATCTCAAATGCAATGAGACTTGGATTGGGAAACTCAAGTATTTTTATTAATATCAACCTTGGATAAAGGAAATAAAGTATTATATAATCAAAATTCGTACACATGAGTGAGGGACTAGATTGTCAAACATAAAATACAGTTTTGAAGGTTTTTCTTGGTAATTGTTGCAAATTCTAGGAATTTGTGTCTGGCCTTTGTGTGTATGTATAAGACAGTAATCAGGGAAGAGAAATTCAGAATTTTAGCACTTATTCTCAAGTTTTCAAAAACTGCTCATATAAATGAAGGTTCAAGATATTACATGAGGTATCTGCGCTTTCTCTTCCTGTGGAAAACATTTAACTGTCAAATCTGCTCATCATGAAGCAAGATATGCCTGAGTAATTTTTACTAAAAGAACTCAAGACAGTATTTTTCTGAGAGATTTTCTTCATGCATAGCTCATGAAAAGTCTTTAGGTGGGATGTTATTTTGCTTTAAATGAATGTTGTGGGGTTTTTTTGGCATACAATTCCAGTTTAGTTTGGTCCGTCTAGTGTTGGCCATGTGTACTATTGCATGCACTTTTTAAATGTGGCAACTCTGCTGCAATGACACGTAGTTTTTCTTTTGGGACAAGTTTCCCTCTCCTGTTTATTTCCTGATGTGGTGGAATAAAAAATACCACAAAATACTTTGACAAGCTGCTGTCTTTTGCCAGTCATTGTTCCCTGTACGCTTATTACATGCACTCAGTTGTTATTGCTTTTTTATAGCATTCACATGTAATTTAACAAAACCAAAAATGGGCTGAAACTTTTGCCATGTTTGGAGAAAATACAGCTGCAGGAAAACTTCGTCTTCAAAAGCTGGTGCAGTAGGAAATAAAAATAGCAGGCTTCAACAAGCAGACTTCATAAATCAGAGGTTTCATAGGTGAACTCTTCTGGAATACTGATCTAAAAGAAAAAGCTGAAGAAATCTGGCAACCCCTTAGGGATGCAGTGTTTAGAATGAAAGTGTAAACAATATTATTCTGTGGGGAACAAAGGCAGAGTAATAAAGAATCAGCTGGGTTTAATCAGTAACTTTTTGTTGCCCTCTAATACAAGGAGGGACTGTACTGGAAATGGAAATGAAATCAGATTGCTGAAGACGAGTACAAAGGTATAGCTCAGGCATGCTGGTCAAAATCAGATAACTGAAAGGACAAAATGAAGTACAACTAGCAAGGGACAACAAGAAGAACAAGAAATTGCTGGACACTTTCCTTAAAAAGAAAGGATAGAGCTGGGTCTGTGCTTACAGATAAAAGTATTGTGAAGGCTGTTTAGTATAATTGCGCTTTAGAGTGTTAAATGCTCTTTATCTAGATGTTTTCACTCAGAAGTTCAAGGTGATCAGGTGGCCAATATAAAAGCAACAAAAAAGGTCAAGAAGGTAAAGAACATTTTGGGGCATATGTAAATAAGTAAAATTTTCCTAGTGTCCTGGCCCAGTGATCTTCACCCTAAAGTGCCTTGAACATCTGGCTGTGTCAATCGGAGAGGTTAATGATTATCTCTGGAAACAGCAAGTGCATAAATACTTGGCCTACTTTCCTGATGGTTTGTATAAATTAAAATTTGTGTAAAATGGTGTTAAAATGAGGAAAATATGCTGAGAACATGCTAAAAAATAATTGAAGGGCTTTAGTGAGTCATTCTTTCTAGTTTGTCAAAATAGAGATCAGAAGGTAACTTGATCTGACTTTCCATCGCAGTTAATTTTGCTGGCTACCAATGGCCTATTTAATATAACAAAGAAAGATGTAGTATGAAGCAACAATTAAGAGCTGAAAGCCAGTAAAGTCAAACAAGAAATAATACATGGTTTTCTAATAATAAGGATAATTAATTAGTGTAATAAATGACCATAGGAAGATATATAAACCTTTTACATAAAATACATAAACCGTGCTTTAGTCAACACACATATAATCTGGGATCATTTTGGGGAATTTTCTGTAGAATTATGCATGCTATATTCCCTCTTCCCTACAGCTATTGCTTGTAGATTTAGAATGTGTAAAATTTGTCTCATTTGCCCCCATGGCAAGCAGTGGCAGAAGTATGATTTTATCTGGGACCATGATGCCACTTAGGAGCCCTAGACTGCAGCTCAGAATAGAGAATACACATTTATTGCTTATTACCTGATCAGAGTTTGACAACTTTCCAGCTAAGATGTGGATATTTTATTTAGATTACAACAGGCTCATTCCTAAATGAAATGTCATTGGTCAAGTAGGAATATATAGTTATGGCATATATTATACATATAATATATAGAATCCCATATATGCAAAGATGCTGAGTAGATGCCACTGAGAATTTGGGAGAACCCTGCTTCTTTATTTCAAGGAATGAAGCCATAATAATGCTACCCCAAAAACCTCCATATCTTTTAGTGTGGACTTTTAAAATCCTTTTCAGGAGAACTCCAGCCTAGTGTATGAAAGTGAATATTTCATATACAACAAGCTAAAATATAGTACAGTCTACATAATAACTTAGTGGGTATTGTAATTCAATAATACAAAAAAGGTGCCAATTAAAAGTGTGAACAAGAGATGGAGAAAAGATTGGGGCACCTTTAGGTGTGAATGTGTAATTTATGTGGAGCCAGCAGGCAAGGCTGATGTAAAAATAGAACAAACAACTTCAATCAAGTCAACTGCGTGACTGAAATTTTGCTTTGAAGGAGAAATTACCATGATAAGAGCTCTTACAATCCCTATTAACCAGACTACTACTGAGGTAGCAAGTGTCTTCCTTTGTGTATAACTCAAATATAAAGGTTGTGCAATGACACCATAATGAAGGGGTTACTGAGCACTAGTAAAGGCAGAGCTTGTGACTTCAAGGGAGTGTATCCTTTCCTTGGAAAGAGCCAACAGACCCTCATTTTTTCAGCAAAGTTCTTGAGTATTGTAGCTTTTCTTAAGACAAACTAGTGGCAATGTTCAGACCAGTCAGATTTTGTCTTTCCTTTTTGGCAGAGGCTCTTTAAAATGAGACCAGATGAAGTCCAAGCAATCAAGTGGCACTTATTTCATCAGTTTTATGTTTGTTTTCTCTCTTCCCCCATTTTGGCAGGTACTATTTGTAGACTATTTAGTTGCTTAGTAAGTTGGCAAGGCAACTTTTACTTGAACACTATACTAACAATGGTCAGGAGGTTTGCAAAACCTTTATACAGATAGAACTAATCTATTTGTCTTAAGTGTTGCACATAACCCTTTATGAATGCTTAATTGCCTGTAAGGGATATTGCAGGCTGCCATTCACTCGTTCTTTTGGTGCACCACTCTCATCTCTGGTCAAAACTATTAGTACTTCCTTGGGATACAGATAGATCAAGCACTATATAAAGACGAATAAAGTAATGCTTTTCTGTCACTCTTCATGTTTTCATTTTTCAGGCTCCACTTTTGTGTACAGTTTAAAAAAACAGCAAATTTCAGAGGTTATAAACACATCTTTCTTACATCCATATGTTGGGAAATTGAGATTGAACAGAATTCTGTGTTAGTAGGAATCTCTCTTTCCATTTATTTGAAAGGAAGCAGAAAGCTACAGTTTTGTCAAAACACTATTAAACTAATAAGCAGTTGCAAACAATCAATGTAAGCCAATTAAATAAGACCCTACTTTTCTAGACTAACAAGCAGAGAGTTACATTTAAATTGCAATTTTATTCAGCAAACACATGAGCCTCTCTTCAACATGGTCTACCAAATTAACCAGATACAATATGCCCCATACAGATTAGCAGTTCCCTCTCTGTAGGGGCATAAAAAATACAATCAGCAGGCTTTTTAAAGCTTTGAAGTATATTAGTACAATGTGTTTTGCCGTATTTCAAGATCAGCAAAATGGCAAGTTACACAGTGGCTGATCATTCTGAATCTCCCCATGTGGCATGGACAGTGATTGTGTGCTGTGTATCTCATTTCCTTTGCCACCCTGAGACATAAAACCTGTTTTATTATATTGGATACTGGTTTCCTAGGCTCACTTACGATGGGAACACAGACACCGTGGAAGAAGCAGCATGCCACAGTCATACAGAAAACATTTGCCAATACTCATAATTCTAGGTTTCCTCAGACCTTTACTGTTGTGGACTGTTCAGAGGTTTTCATAACAGAATTTTCCATGGCATCTGCATGAAGCTTCTCATACAGTCACTACATTTGTTGGTCCCCTTAGAGGAGGCATTTAGCCAGTTAATGTATGCTATCGTAGACAGATCCAGGTCTTCCTCTCCCAGTAGGAGTCTAAAAACAATTGCAGGCAGTGCAACAGGTCTGGCCATAGTTCTGGGATTCTGAATGTCATGCAGCTTCCTAACTGAGTATAAGTTTTGGGACACAGATGATAAGTAAGTGTTCTTGATTTGAGAGATGACAGGACAGCCATTAGGTTTGTCCTGCTAGAGAAATGTGAGTTTATGCATAGTGTTAAGCTAGAAATCACTACATTCAACATTCCTTCATATATTTCATGTCTGCACCCTTACTGTCTACTTTAATAGTAAATTCATCAAGAAACCATCAAAAAAAGCTGGACTTGCTCTCACAAAACACTTCTAAAGAGATCTCAGGCTCAGACCCAGCACAAAAATAACATAAAATAACCTCTTCACACACCATGCCTATGAAGCTTATATGTGGCTCTGCCATAATTTCTTTGACTAAGGCTATAAGGGGAAACTCAATTGCTCTGTAAGATTTAGACAGCAAAATCTGGAAGGCTTCCTAACTCCACTACACAGAAACTAGAGGTGAAATTGAGTCTTACAGTCCTGACTGGGTTCTAAATCTGGATTTTTCCAAAGTAAAGATACTAGGTCAATTTAAATGTTTCATCTAGACAATTTGATCTGGCAAGAAATCCAGCCAAGCCAAAAAATGTGGGTAGCAGACTTAGCATGCTTGGTTACTCATGTATAGAATCAGACAATTACTTCTTTGTGGTGACTTGTATCAATAGCTCGTTCTCTCAAAAAAAGCCAATGCAAATTAATGAAACTGAGAAAGGTAATTCAAATACTCCAGCTTTAGGCACCTAATCTAGATATCTGTCATAGGAACCTCATGTTTCTGTGTATAGTGTGGCATTTACAAGGATTATTCAAAGTTTCTTATTTTGAGAAGATATACTGACTATAGTGAGCTGTGGTAGGGTATTTAGCTTCTATATATGCACACCCAGAAGCTCTAGACAGCCATTGTAAAATACTGGAGACTGCTGAAGAGTGCAAAGTAAAATTTAACTATGTTTACATTTTTACTCATACTCACCAAATGCTCTTTCTAATGTCGCACATTAAGTCTGCCAGACTGCTTTTAATTTGGCTTGAGTTAACCTATTTTGTGAAAACAACCATCTTGGCATTCCTATCACATTTCTTCTTTTTTTTTTTTCTTCTCTCCACCTATTGCAGCCTTTCTTACATGCCAGATACATTTTCCTGAAAAATGAATTCCTGCTTGGCAAGTATGATACATTATAGCCTCCTTGTGTTGGAAACCATACACACTCTTGCCCAAAACTATATCTAAATCAAGCATACTTCTTGGAAAAAAATCAACTGAGTTATCTTCAAAGCTCTTTTCTAAATATGCATTCAGTAGTATAACTTGTTCAAGTTTGGGTTGTAAAATAGTTGGGCGTACACAATTATTTTAACAGTATGTAATAAAAACATGGGAACAACTATGCTTTGGTTTAAATTTGCTTTTCAAGAATAATTGGCTGCTGAGGGCATATAACTTCACCTGCTTCCAACTCAGTCTTTTGCATCTGTATGGTTTCATTCCCTCAGTGAGAAAGTCTGCAGACACTCCATTAAGAATAATAAAAGCATAATAAATAATGATCAACTTTATAAAGTTAAGTCTCTGTACTTTGATAAAAGCAACACATAATTTTTATTTAATATTGTTCCTCCGAACTGTTTGTATTTTGAATCTTACTTTTGATTCTTGTTTAGACTCAGAGAGAAAGTATTAGTAAAGAGTATGAGAAACATGTTTGGTTACCCTGAAATCTGCTGCTTTACATGATATATGGGACTGTATGCAATCATATTTTCATGTTGTGTAAGCACTTTTTGCATTGCGTTTCTAGCTGTTAGTCATGGTACCTACATTACAAGTAAAAAAATGATGGTTAAAATAGCAGAGATGTAATATAACTCATGGAAAGAAAATGTTATCCTTAGAGTACATCTGAATATAAAAAATTAGTTTAATATCAAGACACCACTTGCCAGTGAAAGTATCGCGCTGTTGTAGTTAGACTAGTCCTAGGGGATGTCAAGATGAATTTTTAGAGCAATCACAATGTGTTCTTATTTGTTTCTTATACAGGCTTAGGTGCACAAAGGCTAACTGGAGGGTTTGTGGCTGATTATGCACACAGACTCTAATGGTGAAAATCTCTTTTTTTTGGGGGGGGGGGGGGGGGGGAGAGGGGGGAAGGGGAGAGAGAAGAGGAGAAACAAAGGCCAAAGGAAAAAGAGAAAGGGAAAACTACCTTAGTGACCACCTGAGAAGAGATGGGGCAGAGTCTCCCAGGCAGATGTCCCTCTTTGTGTGTCCTCCACAGCACAACATATGTCCTGGCATGATCCATTTCTCACAACAAATGCACAGTCTTCCAGGACCTGTGCAAAAGCCACTCTGAGCAGGTGCACGTGTTTTATGTTAGTTTGCTATTCAGTTCCTTGTTGGGTTTCCCTGTGTAAATGAAGAGAAAGAAAAGCAGGGGAAAGAAGGAGTGACTCAAACTGGTGGCACATGCTTCCCGCAATAACCTGCCGCAGCAATAGTATTAGGGTTTGCTTGAAACAATATTTGCGTCTTCAGGTGAAAAATGCCATGAACTACTGTGACATAGCAATGGAAAATTTTAGCTTAAAAAGTTATAGTGAGTTCTTTGGAGATTCTGGAGATTTGAATTTTTTCTTCTTTTCTCTTTTCCTGGAACGCACAATTTAAGTGCAAGAGATACATGAATGAAAAAGATTATACCTTGTGCAATACTCCTGTGAGGAAAGTTAAACAATTATGACTTCAATCCTGCAATCAGATTTGGCAGCATGAAATTCTAGCTAGCACATAGATTTGCAATAATACAAAATGGTAGAACTGGGAAAATAGATTTGTTTTGGACTCTTTAAAAAAGCCAGCACTGTCCTGGGCAAACATTTTCCTCAGCTAATTAATTCTAAGACTGAGGAAAAGCCATCAAGAAAAATCACTATGCTGTCTCTCTTTTAGGTATACTGGACAGTCAGCACTGACAGAGGTGGGCAGTCAGTGTGTCTTGAGCCATTCGTAATTTTTCCAGACTTAATGGACTTAGACTTATGTAGCTAAATATACTCTGTTTCTGGCAGAGATGTGAAATAACTCTTGATTTTGTTTTGCTGTCTTTCCAGAATTATAGCCATCCAATATTATAAAGAGTTAACGAATTTCCCTTTAGGTTTATTTTAAAATGTTATAATAATAATTATCTTAAGGAAACAGTAAAAGACTCTTTGGTACAAGATTACAGGATCTTCTTATTTAATATACTTTCTTTCTGCCTCCACATATTCAATAGATTTTCTTATTGATCAAAAATCAATTCACTGTGATTCTCTCTTGAGGGCTGTGATTCAAGTCCCTGTGTGTGATTCAGCTGCTGGTCATAGTGGTAGTAGCTCCATGGGCTACATGACTACTCTGCTCACACTAGAGAAAGTGAGAGAAAAAAATCCCAAGCACTTTAAGACTGTTCCAGGATTTTAGCACTCAAATAAATAAATAAATAAATAGATATCAATAAAATCATATAGTTGCACTTTTTTAAATAGGGAAGCACAGAATATTTATTGGTTTCATAAATAAAGAATACAATGTGTTTGAACCTGTTATCACAATAAAAACACCAACAATGTGGTTTATGGAAAGTTATGCTAAATCTCAAATAAAATATTAACTAGCATTGGTAAAAAAAAAGAAAATCAGCATCTCATGCTAAATACTAATCACTTTAAAAATGTTAAAAAAATTCATTTTCACAGGATATCTGATATAGATATCTATCTCACAGTGATTAAAAAATGGCAAGAAAAATATCCTTTTAATGCAATTTATCTTGCAAATCAATGTAAACTTTTTATTTTTTTTTAAATTTACTTGAATTTCATGATCCTATTCCTTTTCCGTTCCTAAAAATTTCAGTACTTATGGTAAAGTGTTAAAACCTCTACCTCTTCTTTTTATTATTGTTTTGAGTAAAAGTCCATGCTATTAAGCTAATTTAGCATTTCTTTAATCTGGGCAGTGAGGTTAATGTCTAGAAAGAGGACACCTACTATAAGAGCTGTCTTCAAATGTTTAGTATGCCAGAGGTTTGAAATAGAGTATTCTTGTGCTTAGTTGAAAGTGTATGTCAAATAACAGCAACACCCTTGCCTTGACATAGAAATAATTAATCTCAGACCACAGGAGACACAAAACAAAGGATGCAAAATCTGAAATCCATGTAGGACTTCAATACAAAGTTAAGGCATTAAAAAACAAGGCCTTTTAAAAACACTTTTTGCACAGTTCTTGTTCATTTACATGTAAAGCAAACCCATTGGGGAAGAATAATTATATTGACAGCTCTCAGTGAGGGAAAGGACTGAAGGAAATAATTTTCTGATCAGTATTTCCTCAGTGTGATCCTGGCATTCCTTGCAATAATTTTGTATTGCATTGTCTGGACAATGGCTGCTTTGTCATCATTCATGTGCTTTAGTGGCTATCTCTTAGTTTTAGATATTTAATAACTGTTTAATGCACAGTGTCTTACAGCAGAATGTACTTTAAACAGAGTAACTTCTGGTAATAGAGATTAATTAAAATGAAAGATTATGAACCAGGAATATTGAGCATCTGATAATTGCACTGTTTGTTTGAATGTTGTTAAATCTGAAGTAATTATATTAATTTTTGTTTACTCTGCTGTATTTTCTTTGTCTGATATCTGAATAGTGGTTGATGCTTCAAAAAGCATTTCATTTTGCCTCTAATAGATACCTACACTTATCACCTAACATTTTATATAGTAATGTAACTGCATCCTCAAGAAGTCTTTCTCCTGTAAGATTACTCAGCCACCATTGGCTTAATGGGGAATACTGACATGGGTACTTAGGCAAATTGTGCTTATTGCATTCATGATGGCAAGTAACAGCTGTTTCATACAGAGTTAAGAAAGTTGATCTCCCACATTACTCCCTAAAACTTGCACAGGAGGTAACATGCATTTTGTGGAAGAGCCACTAGGATCAGTACACAAAAAAGATCAACCTCAAAGCCTTGTACATATGGTTGGTGGTTACACCAACTGTTTTTCTACCATCTGCTTAGGGTAACAAAAATTCGAGCCATGTTTCAGAATCCTATTTGAAGATACTTATATATTTACATTTTTCTAGACAAATTTATATAGTGTAGAAGATACCTAATAAGGTAATTCTTTGTAAGTGATTAGAATAAAAGGAGCACGTATTTTCCAAAGGAGTATTTTTTCACACACCTACACTATGTCACAGAGATATGCTTGTAATAGGTCTAGTGGTAGCTATCAAAACCACATTTGTTATTTTATTTACCCTCCCCATACCTCACTGGTGAATAGCAATGATGAATACCTTTTCTAGAAGATACTATCTTGGCCTATTGAAAGAATGGTCACAATTATCCCAAATCAGTTATTTTTATAACAACAATATGTATGTTTGTACTAGATGGTTCAACTAGTTTTGTTTTCAGGCAATATAGCTTAGTAGTGTATGAAACACTAGTAATGAGAAATACCTAAACATGGCTTCAAAGGGAAAGAAAGAAAGTAGACTGATTTCCTGTATCCCAACTCAGGCATGGGCAACTTTGCATATAGACACTATATGTTCAAGGCCTGTTATCATAACATGTGAACAGGAAGACTTCTGGTTTGAACTTATGAACTACCTATCTGTAAGTTAGTCCTATCCTTGGTTTTGCCAGATCTCAAAGTATATTCTGTTTATTTAATAATTTAATTTATATAAAGGCACAGGAGATGAAGGTCATTGATTTACACAGGAACTTTCAGATATTCTCTTAAATCACTTTACTGAAGTAGTATGTGAAAAATACAGATCCCACAGTGCTATATAATTTGTTAATATATCATTAAAAGCAAAGAGAACAGAAATAAACAGTTCAATGATTTGAGCAGACAGACTTGCAAAACTTTTCCTTAATGGGTCATCATAACCTTCTCACTAAACCATTCAGAGATTTTCAATCCCCAAACTTTTTATTAGAATTAGCATGAAGTTTGGCCAGGAACAGTAAAGCTCCTTCCACTTGCTTATCCAAGAAATTCTGTTTAATGTCTCTGAACCTTTTCTGACTAACTCAAGGGACTGAAATCAGACAAGATAAAAAAACCTGCCCTTTCCATTTCCCCCTGAATTTCTAGCTACCTGCTAGGAACTTTCTTGCACTCATGAGCATCACTTAGCGTTGTCCATAAGCTTTCTCTTTTTTCTTCTGGGGGGACACTATAATTTTCAGTGCACAGCAACACTGTTTAATTAGTGCAAACTTCCCCTAAACCAATGAAATCCCTTTCTCAGTTGTAAGACCATACTCAATAAGATTAGCTTACACAGACACCTTATTTTCTCAGCTTGTTCTATCTTTCTCTTTCCATAATATTTCCTTTGTTGATAATGGACTTGGTTTTTATTTTCCTTGTCAGTGCATAAATGGATTAGCATCTTGCCAATCTAGCTGAATAGAACTCATCTTTGTTTTCAGTGATGTTTTTCTCCTTCACACTAGCCATGTAGAAAGTATCCTTCAAGCAAGAACCTTTCCCTATCTACACTAAGCCTTAAAATCCTTAATTTTCCAAAATTTATTTCCCCCTTCTCCTTTGTTCTTACATCCAGAGGGAAAAAAAAATCAAACCGAAACAAACAGATTTTTTACCAGTTTCTTCTATATCACACAATCATGTGTAGTGCTCTGAAGTATGCAGTTTTTGTTCCTGGGACTGAGAAAGGCAAAAGTCTTCCACCTTGTAACTAACAAAGGGTTTGCTTGTGCACTAAAATGGCAGCCTCAGTTACGGTAACTTTTATAATGATGGTCAGATGTCTATATGAGTCTGTGAAGTGAACCAAGAAATCTCAGTGTGAGATTCATGCTACTGTCTCTGTCACGTGTGCTGATTGAGACATACCTCACTTGAATGTCATTTGGCACTTTGAATATCATTTAGCACTTACATCTGCTTCACCTTTTAATAGAATATAGTAATTGTAAGTCATGAAGACTTCCAATATAAAGAGATAGTTATGATTTATGCTTTATTTTGGTGCAAGAGTGAACAGAACACCAAGCTTCTCAGCCAAAAGTATTCAGGCACATTAAAGGCATGCTTAGAATGAAAGATTCATCTGAATGAACTTAACTGACTCCAGAGAAAAGGCATAATCGTATTTTGAAGAATTATATCCTCACTGATTGCTTTATTATGGTTGGGACAAAAAAAGATGCAACATCTTTCTCTCCTGGCATTCATTTCCTGTCAGCCTCTAAGTCTAGCCTGTCAGCACTTCACAGTATGTCTCTGCTAACAAAGATGGGGACTTGCAACAAACATTTGAAAATATTTGTGCATAATGCACATTCTAATGCTTATTGGGTTCCTTAAGTCCTGAATTCTTCAAGTATTAAAGAGCTGTTCACATGTTTCTGGTTAGGCATATGGGGCAATACATAATACTATGATTTCAGATCATAAAACTATGTTAAGACAACGTCTACACACCAAATGCTGTCGTTATATACTTTATTTGCATATATCTCCTTATATAATTCAATGACTTTTATTATAAGCAATAGGTACTAACCAAATGATGCAATTTTTATTCATCAATTCCCCTAAAGTAGGTTTCAGGTCACATACTGGCTCTGTGCAAGGTGCACTTTAAAGATAACTATTTAATTTTCTTTTTCCCTCGACCCCATTGAAAATATGGAAAAGCTTCGTATTAAAAACTGCATGCCTCAGCAGCCACATTTTAGCACAATGATTTGAAATGCAGGATAAAGCCAGCACAGTAGGAATAAATTGATTTAGAATCTATACTTTTTGTGTGTCCCCCCCAACACAGAATTTTGAAAGGGATTTAGGTATGTAAAAATCAATATTAACTCCAAAATTCACCCTAATTCCCAAGGGAAAATAAAAAGCACTCTCTAGCAAGCTGGTTTGCTGTTTGTTGGATGACTAAGGGTACAGAACAGTTAGCAGAGGGTCCAGACTAGTACTGAACTATTCTTAGAAGATGCTGACCTTCTACAGCACCTACTGAACGTTCTCAGAAGGAATGGAAACTAATGAGGTGGTATGGAAGTGTGGCCTCCATAAACAAATCCTTCTGCTGTGTCTATTTGCTGTGTGATTGCTAACCTCAAAAAGGATAGGGAGAAGGGAGGGAAAAAGCAAGAATAATGGACATAGCTGCCATTTGGCCAGCTTGCAATTTATAATGTCAGCAGCTAAGCTTTAAAGAGCATTGGCACTGACATGGTAGATATGTCTCTTATTCCCTTTTTAATATTACCTCTCAGAAACTAGCAGTCAAAAGTTAATAACTGGTTAACAAAATGGCTTACAGATAAAGAAGATGTGTGCATGACTTGCATGCACAAGATACCGAGTGAGCAATGTTTAATTAAACCATTTATTATAATTCTGTGCTTTCAATAAAACATTTGTTTTTCATGAGTGATTAATTTTCCTTTTATTCAGCTCTGTCTCACTCCCAAACACCAGATACAGACTGTTCTTTTTACCTCTCTTATAGTTCTCAGAGTATTTACAGAAATAGCGTGCTCTACCATTGAAACCTGTTACTTCCTAAACCCTCTTTTTTCCTTATTCTACTCCCTTAATTTTTAAACCATTTTTCTCTTTCCTGTAACATTTCCCTTTTTTTATCAGTGCCTACATATTCTCCTCTGCTGTCCCTTTCCCATGCTCTCTTGTTTTCATGTCCCTGCCTTTCTTGTATTTCCCCCCAGTCCCTAGTTTCCTTTTACCTTCTGTGAAGGGGCTTGTCTAACATACAGAAAACAGAGCTGCTAGTGCCCTCACCCAGGTCTGCATGAACTGCAGGCTCTTAGGGTCTGAACCATCTGTCCCAGAAACCTACAAGACCTGGTTGCTGTTTGTTCCTTTCCTGGGACCTGCACCCCTGGCTTGGTTTGAGGGGTGCACTCCTCTCACACCCACCAGGGTTGAAGGTATTTTTCTTCCTGTGCACAGGGTCCATACTTTGTTGATTCCATTTTGGCCTCAGAGTTATTTATACCTTGAAATTGTTTTCTCCTACACTACTTGACTCTTCAAATCAATGTTTGAGGTGTGGTTTTATCTTCCAAGTGTGCCCATTACTTCTCATGCATAATATCACAGAATCAGTAATGCTGTCTTTGTCACTCCACCTGTTCTTACTAAGGTAAATCACCAGATCCTTCCTTGTGAAGTGAAAAAGCCCCACTTCTGTTACTCTTCAGCTGTTTGTTGTGCTTATGACTTACACTGAAAAATTTTCTATTAGTCTCTTCTTCCCCATTTTCTTTCAAAATGACACTGCATTATAACAACTTTGTTGGTGTGAGATCAATCCTACCTTTGAAACTTTCTTGCTAAAATCATCCCTGATGGCATTTTCATCTATTTTGTCCAAACCTGGAACTCCCTAAACAACTGTCTGCACCTTATATCTGTCATATTTTCCTCTTGGTTGTTTTACTAATTACTCCTCTATCCCCTAGAACCTAAACTTCACATCTTTATTCACAGTACTTCATGCTTTTAATAATTCTCCACTTTCTTTTAAGCTCTATTTCCTTCCTACAATCTTTGTTTTAGACACAATGTGTTTTGTTACACACTGTTACATCTGGTACAGATACAAAAATAACTTTGTATGCCCAGAGTTATGTGAGGTGACCAGGAGATTTATAGGTGGATTAAAGCTGCATGTTGAAATGTAACAATTTTAAGATAGAGATGATAATAAATAAAATGAAAAATAACTAAAAGTTCCTAAAAGCAGCTTTAGCTTAGGGTCTAAAAAAAACATCAACTGAAAATTTAACAAATTGAACAAATTAGAAGTTGTCATTTCCTCTGTTGTATGAAACTTCCAGGTTTTATGTTGCCTTTATGAAAGGCTTTTCTGTAAGAAAACAGAATCACATAACCTCACTAGATTTCCCCCTTTCCTTCCCCTCCCAACACCAGTGCTAACTTATTTTGTGCTAAGGTTTTGTAGGAAAAAAAGTCATAGTAGAACATTGCTCCCATCACCGTCAGAACTCTTGTCTTTTCTACCAATAGTTTCAGTATTTCAGAACATATAAACAAATTAACTTGACCAATAGGTTTGCAGAAACACAAAAGAAACCTGTGGCCAATTTCAGGCATGCTATAAACTACAGCTACTGAAATCATGTTGAATTTGGCTGAAATTACAGTCATTCCGTCCAAACAAAAAACAATGAAGTTCTTTGGTCAGTAGATTTAAAAGCAGAATTATTTCAATTTGGGTAAATGAAAAAAGTTTCTTTTCCCCCCACCCATTAACTGTGTGGCTTTAGACAATAACCTATGTTTAACCAGGTGAACCCAATGATACCACTGCGGCTGATTTTAGCTTGTCTACACTTTAAACATTTAAAGTAAAGGAGAAACATAGTTTCCCTATCAATAGTGAAATGTGCAGCCTTTGAAAAAAAATCTATCATTTTTCTTCAGACATATTACTTTTTAGTGTATCAGGAAAATATTAACACCCTCATAGGTGGTGCTGTTCAGAGCTCTTCTCATGCACTGAATGCTATTTCAAGTTTCAAATAGCATTTCACTGAATGCTATTTCCAACAGAATGGAAACCTGCCTTAGGAGAAAAGAGGCAAAAGGAACCTATTTATTCACCTCATAAACAACAGGCAGAAAGTAGGTGTGTTACTTTCTGAGAATACTTGGTTCACTAATGGAAGTCCTTGTGAGAGACTGAGAAAGTGGGAAAAACCAGTTTAAGCTAACAGTCCACACTCACATGCAAATACATGGTTCACACTGGTATAAAAAAGTTTAAAGAGAAATAATACAGTGTTATTTGGAAGGTGCCAATCCATCACTGCAATATGTTTCTAGAACAGCTTTCCAGTAAGTATGAATAAGGGGACCAAAGTGATTTTAAGAAAAAAAACACTGAGTTTGGGATAGATTTTATGGCAGTAATCTGCAACATCATGAGTCTTGGTCAGATAACCCAAAAGCTTCCTTCTAAACCTGTGGACCTGAATGTGGGAAATCTATCACAGATCATAAATGAAACATTTAGGATTTTTTTTCTCAGTGCTTCCATTCTAGGATTTTTTTTTTTTTTAATCTGTAACATCATAGCACTGTGGCTAAGGCTTAAGGGGACATGGAGATGTCATACTACTTGGACATTACTTGTACTACTTGGACATTACTACTTAACAGTGTCCCCTCTGCAATGCCTATAGAATAACAATATATAATGGAGTAGTTAATAAAGGGAAATCATATATGTATTCAAATAGCATTATAAGAAAGAATGCAGAAGCAGCTGCTAGTTGGCAATAGACACATTAAACCAGTAACAGCTACAGGCCACATTTTCTTATTGTCAAAAGGAATACAAAGGCAAAATATTTAAAATGGTATAAAAAAACAGCAAAGAGTTTTTTTAAATCTGGTCTTTAGCCACAGAGCATGATTCCTTCTTATCGTTGAGGATGACTTTTGTGAGGTTTTGAGATCATGCACCAAGACTGACTGAAGTTATTTTGCTTCTGACATTCCCTGCGTCTGAATTAAAAAGACTTTCCCCAAGAGTCTTCTCATGAAATT
Source organism: Melopsittacus undulatus (assembly GCF_012275295.1). Lineage (NCBI taxonomy): Eukaryota > Metazoa > Chordata > Aves > Psittaciformes > Psittaculidae > Melopsittacus > Melopsittacus undulatus. Next base: position 43,428,157 of record NC_047533.1, read on the forward strand.
TCATCAAAACCTGAAAGCGAAGGGGAGGCTGCTCTCATGACCAAACCAGCTGTGTTGTTACAGACACTACTGAAAAAGCCATGTGCTAATAATTCTGTAGATGATTTGGGAGCTTTTCCATTCAGAGTAGAAAAATACTATTCTGACTGGAAGACAAGACATATAATTTTGACTCTGACTACAAAATATAAAGAGATTGAATATTTACAACAGAACAAAAGACAGACAACAAAACTAAGCTGTTAGATCCTTATTACATCAAAGTTCTTCAAAGGCACTTGTGAGAAGTGGATGAATACATTATCCTCAGGTTTACTATAATGCGTAACTCAAGTGTGCATAACCTCATTTTTTAAGTAGCACTTAGCTGCAAAGAAAGATTCTTCCTATTACTGCAATGCAGATGCATTTGTAGGATTATCAAGGCATTGCTGATCTAGTGTTGGAAGGAATTCTCATCAAACCAGGATGCCACAGAAAAAAAGCTAATTAAAAAAGTTAAAGTGAGCATAGCAGAGGGATCTCTTTCATATATTTGTCATAGGTAACCTGAATATTGAGATATAATCATAGGATGGTATGTGTTGGAAGGGACATTAAAGATCATCTAGTTTCAAACCCCCCTGCCATGGGCAGGGAAACCTCCTGGTAGACCAGGTTGCTCAAAGTCCTGTCCAGCCTGGCCTTGAACACTTCCAGGAAGCAACATTTCCCTGGGCAACTTGTTCAAGTGTCTGACCACCCTCATAGGAGAGAATTTATTCATAATATCTAATCTAAACCTACCCTCCTTCAGTTTAAAGCCATTCCCCCTTGTACTATCACTACCTGCCCTTGTAAAAAGTTTCTCTCCAGATCTCTTGAAGGCCCCCTTTACATACTGGAAAGCTGCTATAAGGTCTTGACAGAGCCTGCCTTCTCTTCCCCAGGCTGAGCAATCCCATCTCTCTTTGCCTGTCTTCGTAGGAGAGGTGCTCCAGCCCCTGGTCATCTCTGTGGCTGGACTCACTTCAACAGGTCCATGACCTTATTATGCTGGGGACCCCAGAGCTGACTGCAGTATTCCAGATGGGGTCACAGAACAGAGCAGAGGGTGAGAATCACCTCCCTTGACCTTCTGGTCACACTTCTTTTAATGCAGCCCACTATACTGTTGGCTTTCTGGGCTGTGAGTGCACACTGCTGGCTCATGTTGAGCCTCTCATCAACTAACACCCCAAGTCTTTCTCCTCAGGGCTGCTCTCTTGAAGTCCAGTATTTACCTACACATTGCAAAAGCACCCCAAGATGCAAAGAAAAACAAAACAAGTCCCTCCACACACATTAAACCATGCAGTTTAGTGCTGTGCTAAAGTTGACATATTTGGGTACTGATTTTAGATAAATAGATATCAAAATTACTTCCTATTAATAGATGTGCCACAATATTTCATGATAATAACCTAGAGCTGAATCTATTTTCCTTGTGCATATCTAAGCCTATTTAAGAGTGTAAATTTATATACATAGACTAGCAGAATATTTGAAAAAGGATTTTTATCTAGGCCCCATGGACCTCTACTACTTGATGTGTATTTGCTTTGATGGTTTTGGAGCTAGAGTGATTAGCACATTTATATCTACCCATTAAAAAGCTGTAGACATGATTTTAATATCTTTTGTCATTTTCTTTTGCAAGGTCTTAGAACTGTTGATTGTCTCTTCCAAGATAATTCACTGTAAAATTAAGTTAAACATGGAATAAAATAAAACTGCTTCTTTCCTCATGATAACAGAATGCCCTTTAAAAATGACTAAACAGTTAATATGCAGGAGTTCCCAATAAAAAAGAATACCCATGTGCAGTTTATCAATTGTTTGAGGATATTAAACTGCTAGCCTTTTGAATACATTTTCTTAATGCATATCAAGTCAATCATTTGTTGTCATCACATCTCTAGACCAGGGAAAGAGAAAGGTCACCAAGGCTCTGGCATTTGTCAGAAGGATATATATGAACAACAGAATGACTAGGATTAGGAAAACCAGTCCAGTCTACTCTGACTTTAGAAAACAATGGTATTTCTTTAGAAACAGGACAAATAGGATGCCTGCTAATTTAGGATTTCGAGTCCTATTATTTCAAGGATCTAATTTTTTAAATACTTAGAAAGATGTTAGTTTCAAATACTTAGGGAGGGAATGAAAGAGTAAGGCTTAATTTTCGCAACAGGCAGCTGTAAAACCAGACAAGAGATTGCAGCTGCGGAAAGATAAGGGAGTCTCTGTCAGGTCACAGATAGGAGAGGAGACTTCTGATGATTGAGCTGTCTCAGATGATCAGAACTGATAAGGGAAATGATGTAGGACACATATACAGATATTTTGTATGTCTTTATGATTTTTTTCCTTGTGAGTAAGGAATGATTAATATTTGAATCCCTCAAAATTTAATCATATAACTTTCATAAATAAATAAAATTCTTAAATTATCCTCAAAGCGTATCAATGAATCATTTATTTTCTTCAATCTTGACATGTATAACTGATTTACAAATCCTGAGTGCCAACAAGGTGATAACAGTGGGAAACGCTGTACTCCTGATGCTGTCAGCAGTGATCCTTAGGATGTTCTGTAGCAGAGTTACAAAGCCATAGTTTTGTGAAAGAGTGATGCTCAGGAATAGAAAAATCTATATCCAGGATACATGTCTAAATAAAGAAGAATTCCTGATGAGAGAGCTCAGCCCAGAATTTATAGGCAAGTTATTACTTTTTGAATTTCTTTTTTTAAATGACCACCACCTTGGTGCAATGGTAGCTGTAAAACAAAATCAGAGAATTATAATTTTAGGATAGAAACATGGGACATTTTCTTTCTCAGCTGTTTTTAGTAATTTACTAGGGTTCTCTTACACTCATTTTGCCTTAAAATTGTTTGTGAGATTCAGAATCACCAACTCCCTCAGTTTGAAAGGGAGCTATAAGGTTGATGGAGTCCAACACCCTGCTCATCGCAGGACTACCTAAGGGTAAATTATCCACCTGAGAGTATCTTCCAAACACTCCTTGGACTCTGGCAGGGTTGATGTTATGACCACTTCCCTGGGGAACCTGCTTCATTGACCAAACACCTTCTCAAGTGAAGAACCTCTTCCCAACATCCAATCTGAACTTCACCCGATGCAGTTTCAGATCATTTCCTTGTGTCCTGTTGCTGGCCACCAGAAAGAGGAGATGAACACTCCCTCCCCCATCACCCCATTGAGGAAACATCACAGACTGAACACTAGCTCAATTTTACAGCTTAATACCTTTTGCTCTTTCCTTTTGTTCCTTCCAGTACTCAGAGTCCAAGTATTCAGAAATCACACATTAAAATAAAAAGTAGCAAACGGATCTTAAAATGCAGCCTATGTTTCAGTTCCTGTTTCTCACATCCATTGTGATGTAGATGTAAAAGAAAAATGGATTTCAGTCACAAAGAACATAAAAAAGAAGAAGGATGGTGGCTTAATTTCCCTTATGCCAATGCACAGAGCACAAGGAACACACCTCTTTTTGTTCTCTGTGTAAATGGCTTTGGAAATCTTCAATGTGGAAACAAAGGGATAACAATTAAAAAAGTAAATCAAGCACAACTGTATTCAGATTTGTGATTTTTAAATTAAACTGAGATCTATGTAAAAATTTCTTGACAACCTTTAGTATATGACAAAAGGAAATAGATACTGATGAGCGCAGTTGGCATTTCCAGACAGTTGGCACTATGTCTGGTGAGCAGGTTGGCTTCACTGATTTGGAGGAGCTGACCCTCCACGCTGCTGTAGAAATTGCCCAGTCACTTTTAACAATGACATATGCTTCCCTGATTTCGTAACATACCTGTTATTACAGTCTCTAGCTGTTTGCTATTTGTATTAGTTTTACTGTACAGAACACTGCTCTCCTGTACAGCTAGGGATCAAACTGTCTTCTCGAGCCATACAATTTGTTAAGCAAATGCTTAAGGTTTTAATCTTCATACAATGTACTGATTTGGTTGTTTACCCAATGGCATGTCAAAACATGCTGGGGAGAGTATGATTTGCTGCGAATAGCAAATCCTTTAGGAAATGCTGTTTCCAGAGAACTCTTTCAGATCCTCGCATAATTGCTGAAATAAACCAAAATAGCATTGTATTTCCTCTGTTTCAAGAATGTGAGGGAGCTACTATACAAATGGGATTATGCAGCATGTTGCTTTTGGAGAAACTATGCTAAAACCTCTAATAACAACATTTTATTATTTAACAATGCACAATATACAGTAGCAGCTCTGTTGCCACCAATTAATCACAATAAAAGAGCTACTTATTGTGGAAGGAAATTCTGTTTTATTTCATGACACAGGATAGGCAATGGACACAGGAACTACATTTTTAGTCTTAAGCAAATGAACTATGCAATATGTAGACACACAGCAAAATTCTGAACATAATTCACATAAGCAGGACATTAATATAATCTATCTATGTCTATCTATCCTTATAGCCCTTCCCTCTGGGGAAAGAGTAGATATGGGGCAAGAAGATCAAATCTCCTTCAAAGGTAATAGATAACAGTCACCATTAAGCATAATGTAGTTCAAACTAGACCCTAACATTCACAGGATAAAGCAGGCTAAAACTGCATATTCAGTTTTCCAAGAAACTGTCTTCTGTGCTAAAACCCCATAAAATGGTTTGAAAGAAAGCAGATGACGGTGTTTTCATGGTTTAAGATTCTTGAAAATGAAGTGGTGTTGCTCTGAAAAGTTTGACAAAGTGCAAGAAACCATGCTGCCCTCTAAATCTATTAAAGAATGGAAAGGTTTTTAGCTGAGACATTAAATGCAACAACTCTTATGTGATTATTTTAGTTATTAAATTGCCAACCACACAAAAATGATAAAAGTAACATTAAATTACCTGGACTTTCTTATTATCAGGTTCAGCATATTGAGTGTGAAACTTAGAACTAAGCAGCTAGGGAAAAAAATTACTGCTTGATGACTGATGATTAGCAAACAAGATGAAATGCTAACTCTTGCTTGTTAGTTTCACGGAGGGAGGAATACAATTTCCATAGAGGGGGAGATCTCATTAAATTCAGTTAAAGCAGAAATGGCAGTGAAGTTTAAGGTATTTGAGCTTTTCTTTTCTTTTTTTTTTTAAAACTGGATTAAGTAAAAGAATAGTTATGTTTTTATTTGAAGGATTTTGAGAATGAGTATTCTGAATTAATGAAATAACTCTAGTTTTCTAATTCAAGGAAATTAAGCTTGTTCCTCTTTGGTCAAATGTAAGTCTGAACTTTTTGATTTCAGTCACAATCATTCTAGAAAGACAGAAGACATAAACCCACATTTTTTTTTCCTTCAGCTATGATCTCAAAAATTACAGCTAATTTCGTACAAATTCTGATAAATAACAATTTCACTTACATGGATTTAGAGATGGTCACTCTAACCCCGTTCACTGCTGCAGTGAATATTGCTTATGTTGACTACTGAGGAACAAGAACAAACCAGCCTTCAACACACAGTTTATGGACTCCAATGCAAAATCAGTAAGGTCTTATAGTTTACTAATATTCCGAAGGCAGTAGGAATTTATCCAGATAATGGCCTCCTTAAAACACTGTAGAACTCTTTTTTGTATCTCTATCAAGAAAATAAGTGAGCTGTCCAAAAGACATTCCTGGAAATGTAGAAATGATTTCTACATAGGGAGCAAGAAAGCATTGCTTGGTGCAACCTCTCTGCTGCAAGCATGTGTTTATGTGTTACCATTATTCACAAAATTATTGGCAAATCTAGCAGAAAACAGGAGATATTAAATATTGAACTACAAGTTTGCATAAAGAGTAAATTATCCACAGTAATCTGATTTTCTTCCATTAATTCTTAATAACTTTAAGTATCACATGTCCCAACTCTTACAAAAACGAAATCACAAAACCAAAAATGCACAGTAAAAAAAAAGCTTCTAAGACAATTCTTAAAATAAGCTTCTCCCCCCTCCCTGTTTATTGTTACAAGTATTTATATCTGTTTCTGTATTATGTCATTATTATGACTCATGACACATTATTATGTCTTAATGAAGTTTCATACATCTTTCTTCCTGCCATGGAAAGGGGCAAGCGTAGCTATAGCCTGTTTGTGACTTTATAAGAATGTCACGAAGAATTGTGTAAGCAAGTGGAAAGATTTGGACAATGTTACTGTATGTGCCTCATCCTAAAGGAACGCAAACATGATTTGCCCTTAGATGTCCCATGAGAGGAAGAGTTTGTATGTTTACCATTATTTAGTACTTTGAATAACTAAAGAGGTGCACATTTAGAGAGAAAACGGGCAATGGTTTTTTAATAGCTGTAAAGAGCATGACCAACAAGGTACTGATATCCCAGAAATGGTCATCTCTGTTGGAAGGCCACAGCGACAAAAAGCTACAGTTCAGAAGGAGGCAGAAGAACAGATGAAGCAGGGGGAGATAATTTACCAGGAGCCATAGGGCAGAAAATAATTCTGGTGTTACAGTGAACCAAAGAAATCAAAGCAGATAAGTTGTCACCAAAAAGGCAAATCTCAACATGACACTCCAGGGTATATTAATAAGCATATGAGAAAGGGGTTATTCTTTTACTCTAGTTGATACTGGTGGGATCTTGCTTGGCTAAGGCAACATCCAGTCTGAAACATATTCTTAGAGAAAAGGACAAATATAGAGTTCAGAAGAACACCAGTCAGAATTATGAGCAGTTTATAAAGTAAGACAGTTTATTTTCGTTGGAAAAAAAGAAGACAGATTCTTGGAAAAGAAGTATTTAGATGAGAGAAGTATTTGTTGTTAGCTCTTCAGAAATGAAAAGCAGAAAAGGTCAAATGTTTGAGGCTGTTAGTGTTCTCAGATAGCAAACAGCAGTGTGGGTAGAGAAGAATCCCCAGGCAATGTCATCCTAAAAGGTAAGCATCAGAAAATACACCTGGTACATACTCCACAGAGACACTCAACATGAACTCTACAGTAACTGGGACTGTGAGAAACAAGCAGAAGGATGCTGAAACACCTCCCATGTGTTCTGCATCCACTGCTGACAGAGGGAAAGAGCTGACATCACACAGATGCCTGCATGGTTTATGGGCAGGTCCAACAGCTGCCAGAAGTCATGCAACACTTCCGAGCTTTGCATTCATTCAGTCTGTTTCTTTTCTAGCATGCTAACTAATTTCATACCATATCTAGAACGCATTTGCAGAAGACCAAGATGCACCTTCAGTTGCAGTGCCAGGAAAAAGACTGAGTCTGAAGAGTTGGGCAGTTGCTGGAGGGGAGAAAGGGGCAGAGGTTTAGCTAACTTTCTTGCTATTTGCCCCAATTTATATCCATTTATTATCTCTTGTGAAGGCTAAGAATTTGCCCCATGAATTCCTTATCGCTTACAATTGTTTTTTGCTCCACAGAGCAAAACTCCCACAGAGCAATTTAGAAGAGCTAAGTCAAGATGAAGGCCCAGTATAATTTCTGTAAATGGAGAGTTGTTAATTATGAATTTAGGTCAGCATAACCAGCTGATTCATACCCAGCTTTGTTACTTAGATGCTGGTATTCATTTCCAGAGTTACATGAATGCTGTCTCCTATGAAGTCTACCCTTATGAAAAATACAAATAGACAAATCTGTGGTCCGTGTTTGTTGGAACTCTAGATCTTACTCAACGCCACCAAAACACTCTGTTTACAAGCAGCAGCTCTCATAATTAAGAAAAGTATGCACCCATATGTAAATTTTGTTATATTTTTGTAATAGGAATATAAGTCAAAATAGATGATAGAAATACAAACAGCCACTGAACAGGCTAAGTCTAGAACATGATAAAATTTAACACATACTGGTAATTAAATGGTAGATTTATCAATGGTCTAGACATAAATAATCCTTAAGGAAGATTTTTACCCTGAGGACAAGAAAATACCATATAACATTTTACATAATGCTTGTACTTCCAAAGATCTCTTCCCCATCTCAAAGCAACATGGACTAATTACATCAGCCATTCCTCAGCAGTGTGCCTTTGGCACATTATATGGCAGAATTCAAGAGGGCCCACAAGATCTTAAGGACAAATTGGGAAGTTTGTTTCTTCTAGTGAAGGTTACTGGGAAAATGCAGATGTTAATAGCCTGAGTTAGAATTTGGCTAAGATTCAATCAAACATGTTTTGATTCTTTTTAGAATTATTCTTAAGAAAAAATGCAGCACATTTTGACTTCTTAAAGATCAAGACCAGCTAATTCCTTATGCTCACTTTCAGTTCTCTCCTCCACCAGGAACCTCTAAGATGTGTTGTTTTGAGTGTACTTCAATTTTTAAAAGTATACTAGACATTAAAAAGCTATTTCACATAGCCACAGTGTCCCATTACTCTCCCATCCCTCAACAACCTTTATAGACCCACTCCACACATTGTAAGAGGTTCATATTTTCTGGGATCACAGCTCAGCTCTGGAAAAAACTCCAACCTTGGTTCAGTTTTCTGGCTTTGCTTCTGGTCACTTAGATACCTTCTCTCTGACTGACACACACACACACACACACAAATGCACACAAACCCACCCACCTCCAAGGACAGCTTCTCTCCAGCATCACAGTTTAGCAGCAGCTCTACTGCACCTGAAGCGTTACCTGCTTTTCCGTTACTCAGCTTCCTTCAGATCTGCCCCCTTATTCAGATTAGTGAGTCCAGTTTAGGACTGGTAATCCTTTGTTGTACACTTCTCAGTTCACACACCCCACTAAAAGTTCACTTATGTTGAAAACACAACATTAAAAATAATAACCTGAAATAACTTGGCTTTCTGGGCAATAATTTTTGAAGCAATGTCAGTGCAAGGCTAGGGCAGTGCAACAGCTATTAGGACAGACAGAAGTGATACACAGTCTATTCATATAATAGCACAGAAAAGAAGCTGGGATAATTTAATATTGAAATAATGAAGGCCAAAGGGAATAAACTTTATGCCTCTAGATACATCTGCTGGATTAAACACTTAAGAAGAACTATAAACCAGTAAATGAGTTTATGATGGTCATACACATTTTTGGGACAGATATAAGAAGAAAGTTTCTAAACATGATGGAAAGAACGTTGTGGAACCCTCTATCTGTTAGAAATGGCAGAGATGAGAAAACTGATTGTAGTCAAGATGTACTTGTTATATGTTTGGTAGTGATAACACAGCACTGTTTCATGTAGTGAGGGCAGTGGAAAATACTAGTCTAAACCTACAAAACTGCTGTATTACTAATGGTGCTTTAAAGAGAAGTGAAGTCTGTTGTGAAATCTATCCCACCTGAAAGCTATCTGATGCTCTAAAAGGTGCTACAGTACATAGCTGCCCATTTTAACTATTAGTTATCTGTAGTTGTAAAAGAGACAATGAACAAGCATGTAGCCAGTTTTGGCTTAGAAAAGGAAAATATGATATCTAACCATAAGACCAGTGTATTTTGTACACTTAAACATGCAGCTTGCTCTTTGGCAACCTAAATCCAATTTCTTTCATCAGCCATAAACCTCTGCAGCACATTTGAGGTCTTCCACCAAAAATATTGTGTCCTTTGGTCTGCAGAAACAATGAATTGCTTTGTATCTGTATGTGGAGATTTGCAACATCATCCTCACAACTATAAAACCTAGAAATGTTATGCATATCTCCAAAGCAAGAAGTTGCATTTGTTGGTTTTAAAATTAAGACTGTTTAGATGTTCTTCATAAGATGGTCTTAAAATTTGACAAATGTTTTTTCTATGAAGCCTAAACTTTTATCTTATCATTGAAATAATTTTGCAGACTCTATTCATACTGCTTCCAAAAATAACTTGGTGCTCAATGTAGAACCCTTGTCTCACAGAACATCGGATTTCTTTACCAGGAACTACTTTGAAATCAGTTCCTTAGAATCCTCTCCCTCGTGCTTGCACACAGAAGAATGAAAGGAATCATCCTCTGTGATTAGGTTCCTGCCTGTACAAAACCTATTTGTCTGATAAGCTTTTACAGCAAGAATAGATACAAGGATATTCATAGCAATACGTCATTAAACGGATGCTAAAAGAAGAGAACACCAGTCAAGATTCCAGATAAGGATGATGTAAGAAGGACTTGCATATATATAAGCAAGAATATAAAGAACAAACCACTATCTCACAGGTACTACCAAAAACTAAGACCAGTTTTTGTCTTTTCTATCTTTTTCTGTTCTGTGGCTAAAGTGGATAGCAGACTATTCTCTCCAGGTCTGTCACTTTGATGCATTCTAAATGCATTTAAACAAGAATAAAGTATTAAGTAATGTCACTATCTTCTCTGAAGGAATATATTCTGTAGGAGGATGAATAACATCTGATGAAAACATCAGCCAAAAAGCTGCAGAACATCAAAGCTTAAAGTGGTTTTAATAAGTTTAATAAAAGAAAGAGTTACACAGTGTAGAGGGAAAATAACTTTTAGCCAGTGTAGATAATTTCCTTGGGAGCCAGGACTGGCCTCAGTTCTGTTGTTACATTATACAGAATGTATGCATTTTAATAAAATGTTGCTCTGAAACCTCCAAGATGTAGGACAAATCTTTTACCAAATCAGGAGGACACGCTGCCCTAGGATGTACAGTGCTTGACAAAATTAACCAAATTGGGCCCAATTGTGAAAAGGATCAGGTCATTTAAGCAACAATTCTGGTTTCCATCACAAAGTGCACAGTGTGAAAAAGCATCTTTCTGTTCAAATGGCTTCATTGTCAGCCATGTAGTGGCCTGCAGCCAAACCTCCATTCTCTTTCTGCGTGTCTTGGAATCAGCTTGGATTGCAGGAACACTAACTGGTTTGTAGGAATACTAAGTGGTTTGTAAGAATCAAGTGAATGAAAGCAGACTACAACGTGTAGCAGGAGCAAGTCTTATAAAGCAGATTTGAGTGTATCATTAGAACATGATTTAGAACATCTTTCATTAAATTTGTATTGACAACTCAGGAAGCCTTTTCCAATCATTTAGCTGTAGATTAGAAAGTGGCAGAATTAGCAGGAGAACACAGAGGTCAAATCTGCACTCCTGCAAACACAGTTCTCCAAATTTTTATGTGTTTTGTCCATGGGAGTCATGGAGACTGAGAGCAGCACAAAAATAATAGCACAAAGAAAGTGGTTAAATAGCAACCTTTTTTTTTTATTTTTGTTTTTAAATAAAGCCTTGCAAATCTCCAGATTTTTCAATACCAACAGCAAGTGCATATTGTAAATCACAAGGCTCTAATACTAGGCATTTTTTTGCTAGAGAAACTTGAGCATCAGCTTCCTGAAATGATCAACCAGAATTTAAAAATACTGTTTCATTCTTGTGCCCCATATCCAAAATGTGTGAATTTCATACTGATTTACAGTGTCCAGCACTACCAAAAGTTCAGGCAGCTACAGTAATCTACTTGAGAGACATTTGAGATTACATAACAGGAATTTTATTATATACCTCGAAAAAGTCTTCATTTGCCCCTTGCCCTGAAGTTATAGATAAAATACTACACGTTCAATGTCTCCAGCTGATACTTTTGCAATGTTCAGATGCAAATCTACCCTGGGGATTTCTGAGCAAGTTTCAAAACTCATTCCTTTTAACGTTTCAGGAAAGACCCAGACAAGGCTGCCATGGAGAGAAATGGTATTTTTGAAACAGATTTCTCTGTGTAATGATCCAATTACTTTTCCTACCCCAGTGAGATAGTTAGGAATGGCATTGTATAATAACCTTTGAATACACTCTACCATTAACCTCCTGAGTGTCCTCTCATGTAGGACTCTCACAGTTTGGCAATTCTGGAAAGAGTTTAGCTGGTGCTGCCTGTTGCTGGGCATGCATAGGACAGTGCCTTCCAGCAGCAGGGGAACTCAGTCTGCTGAATTGTAGTGGCTCACTAAAAAGCTGAATATTGGTCACAGTTTTTCACAATGTCTGATTTTTTTCCTTTTCATCCAGTGACAATTCCTGTTATGCAGAAGGTAATGTATTATTTAAACAAATATACTTGTCTTCACAAAGACACACTACTCATCAGTTTGAAAAACAGAGAAGTATTTGCTTTGTTACTTTCTTTATCCCCAGGCATTTAACATTTTTAGCTCTATTTATTTAGCTATTCTTCACATCCTCATTTTTTTTCCAAGTGACTAACCTTTCAGTGCTCTAGAGAATAAATTATTTGCTTCTGCTTAGAGGGAGGGAATAAAATAACCTAAAGAAAAAATATTTGGTTTATTCCTTTTTTATCCTTATTTCTCAAGGGATGAATATTTGCAATATTCTCAAACCTTTAGGTTAATTTTTTTGAACTGTTCTGCCATAGCTGTTCAGAATAGCTCATCTGTTTGTGTATCTGCAGCCCAAGTCATGTGTGAACAACAGCTTTGTGCTGCAGATTTCCCCCTCTACACATCCCAAAACCTCTCTATGGAAGTGTACAACAGTTTTTGATTTGTGGAGTACTAACTAGAGAAGTTGTAAATCATTTACAGAAAATATAAGCCTACTATCAAGCAGTTATATCTCACAAATGCTTTTGAAATGATCCATAGACTGAAAAGAATTGCATACAATCATAGAAAGGTTTGTGTTGGAAGTGACCTTAAAGATCATCCAGTTCCAACCCCATGCCATGGGCAGGGTCACCTTCCATTAGACCAGGTTGCTCAAAGCTCTGTCCAGTCTGGCCTTGAACACTGCCACATATGGGGCAGTCACAGCTTCTCTGGGCAACCTTTGCCAGTGCCTCACCACTGTAGCAGTAAAACTCTTCCTCCTGATATCTAATCTAAATCTACTCTCTTCCAGTTTAAAGCCATTCCCCCTTGCCCTATCACTGCATGTCCCTGTAAAAAGTCCCTCTCCAGATTTCTCCACAACATATATTTCAGATCAAGAACAGTTTTTTCTAGATTAATTATCTCTGTACTGGCAGGTAGAAAGCAGAAGATCCTTTATTCTGTTTCTTGGGTTTTTCCACAGTTTAGAAGACTCCTAAGGAAGCAGGCAGCCAGCACAGTCAGTGCTATGCTATGACCTTCCAAATCTGGCTTGTGGAGACTGTTTGATACGACCATATCACTGACTTGTACCTGCCCTCACCTTCAGAATGAGCTTGCTTAAAACAGCCATCTAATGAATTGAAGTGAGATGGGATCTAAGCAGACTTAAGCCAGACCTCAGATCAAAGAAAGGAAAGAACTCTGTAGTTTCTCTCCTGTGTGAATCTGACAATGGTCAGTTATTTATGCACCAAAAATGAAAATTCTCTTGCAAACAGTAAAATTTTATAGTCCCAGGAAAAACAAACAAACAAACAAGCATTAAGCTGTCTTCTAGGTATTGCAAGGCCTCCCTCAGAAGATTTACATTTTACTGTTGTGTTTGCAAAAATTTAGTCTGTGCAGTCAAACCCTTAAGACCAACAAAGCTGCATATTTATATGCTGACATTCATATAATTTAGGAATCAATTCTAGGACATTATAATTCACATTTCTCATCAGATTAGCAGTAACAAAGCCTTTCAGAATACAGGTTTGCTTACAATTTGGATGTCTTTCTCTCACTCCCTTTAGTTATTCAGGCATAATAACTCCTAGAAATCTCAGTCTAAGAGAATGCTGTGTTTTCCTTTCATTAAAGGGTACATATCAACACCTGTGTAAAGCAGTGTTACTCTCTTATCACATTAGAAAATACATTCTGAAAACGCTGATCCAACAGGGGCCAAAGCGTACTCTCAACAAATACTTTAGAGCTCATACTATGAGGTGAGCTGGGCTGATCCAGCATTGTTGCAAATAATGAAGTTATGCTGATTTATACTAGGAGTCTGGGTGACTATTCTTTTTCCAGTACACTTAGTGAAATTTATAACATATGTGCTTGAGTTTCCTTATATTTTACGTTCATGGTTAAAATTGTATACTTCTAGTTACTGCTGATGCATTTAGAGTTGTGATTGTAAGTATAGATTTTGCTGTTTAAATGTAAAAAGTAAGGAAACCAACCCTGTTTTTCATTGTCAAGAGTGGGGAGAAAAGACATTGTCAATTTACTTTATAGAATGGAAAAAGCAACCCTGAATTATCCAGAAGAAATGCACAAAACACCTCAAAACCTATCAACCAAATGAAAAAGATTTGCAAAGCAACATCACTGCTGCTTTGTTTAAAACAGGGGGATATTTAATGCTGAATTATTTTAATTAATTTAAATATTTATCCCTTGAAAGTTTGTTAATTATGTATTTTGAAACTAAACTCAGCTTCATTTATGTAAACACTCAGATTTCTACCTCGGCAATGCCAGAGGAAGTTACATACACACATAGAGAAAGATGGCAGGTAAAAAACAAACATTACTGTAAAAATACATTCCAAGGTTTTCATAAAATTAAAGAAATAAAACCTTCATGCAAAGCACCAGAGAAATCTTAATGGTGATAGAATGAGAGATCCAATTTCAGAAGTTCTGAAGAAGGAAGTATCCCCTCTGGGAAAGAAAGATGTATCAAACCATTCTCAATTTCTGTTACAGTGGAAGGCTTATTTCTTTGATCTGATTCTCTAGCATGCTCACATTATATTAGAGCAGGTCTAATTGAAAAGGGGGAGGTTAAGAGGATTTCAGCTATTCTATTTTCCTTCCTTTCTATACCCCTGCCCTTTAACCACTAGATTACACTTGACTTCTATGCTGCAAAGCCACTCACAAGAAGGAAAGATGTGTTTGCCCAACAGATACATGACTAAATGAACAAGTCAAAAAAAAAAAAACAGATCATAGAATCATAGAATAAGATAATAGAAAGATAACAAAGACAGTAAAGGAAATCATCTTCCTCCCAAAAGAAAATCAACAACAAACACCACCAAACCAAATGCCTAAAAACAGAACTCCTAAGCACAAACCACTAAACTAAAACACATTGTTCCTTCCTCAGAAGAGATGTTTAAATAGTCACATGATGGACGCTAAGGACATTCTTAAATGCACTTCAGGGAAGCACCAAAATGCAAAAATGGCCCACTCATGAGAGAACCTGTGCAGATTGGAATACACCCCAAGACATACGCAAACTTAGGTTTTGTTTTCACCCTTATCCTCCAATACACCAGTGGCAATATTCTCTCCTCTGTGATATCAAACAGTGCCATCCATATTTTCTTGAAGCAGAAGAGGCTAATTTAGACATATCAGAAGAAAGATTTAAAATAATGCATTTTTTAGTTAATTAACCATCAATATAGTTGGTAGGTAACACTGGTTGTTTGTTTCTTTTGTTTTTATTTTTTACTATCATGTTTTTGCATCTTACTGTTTTCGCAGATTATTCCTAAAAAGATCCTTCTCTAGTCCTGAAAACAGGAAAGCAATCAATACTCTAACTGCACCAAAAATAAGACTTGTATTAAGGGCTCATCTTCTAAACGAGATGTCTTTGTTAGTATCATACATACAGAATGAAGAGAAGGCTAAAGCATTTAATACTCTACTAGGTCTAACACATTTTAATCCTACTTTTTTGATGGTTTTTTTTGGCAACAATGAATATATCTTTTCTGTAGAAATAATTCTGTAGAATGCTTATACCCTTATGGAATAACTGATTAATCAAAAGTTATGCAAATAGCACTGGATCAATTCCAGCATCAGATAAGACACAAGATCCGGCAGCTTAGCTCAGATGTGTATCTGCTTAGCTTACCTATCTGGCAAGTTCAGTTATGTTTCTTGAAAGCAAGAAAATATTTGCTTGTTTTACATGAATGGTTAGATATCAGTTAAAGACTGTGCTTTTTAATAATGGTTTAATTTAGCATATATTGATAAAATGTGAAACTATGCTTTGGTTGAGCACCTGCATGGCCTGAATGAGCCTTCTTTGGATCATTAGCCTAGTAAACATTTCTCTGATGTACTAAAGTGCTGATTAAGAATTTGTTTTCTCATTATATATGCTATTTTAAAATTTGCATCTTTCTTATTCCCTTTACGGAAGGCCAGAATTTGCATACCAACAAAACTTTCCAAGCAACATATCTGAAGGATGTGTAATTGAACTATAAAGTGCTTTTCAGAGGTGCTCCATGATGTAGTGAAAAGCTTATAGGTAAAGGTAAGCAAAAGCAGATGTGAAAAAGAACTGACAACATTTGCTCCATTATCTGTTGCAGTATTCATACTGTATGGATCATAAAGCAAATCAGTAGAAATTTAACTGGAGTCCCAGTCTTCTATTTTAATGCATGGCCTTTTGGATTTTTCCCATTCTTGTCAATACAAATTAAGGATCTGGAAACCTGGAAAAAGCCTTAAGAAGTCTGAAAGAAATGTGTACTGATTTCACCTGAGAGAGGTGAAGAATAACTTCACATAGCTCAAGGACTTATATAATTCCTGAACTAGAATGAATTGGATTAGAATTATGGTCAAGGTCAAAACAGTTTTTTCACATTATATCAGTTGGCCATGCAACTTTTTTGGCCACTATGTTGAAATATATTGAGTTAAAGATATATTTTGACTAAGTCAAAATCTGTCAAAATGACCCAAATCTTCCAATACTGAAAACATAGGATTTTCACTACTGGCTACAGCAAAATACAAGATCTATCTACATCACTGATGTCCCAGCAGACCTCCAAGTTTCTACAAGTACTTTAGAATATCCACTGGTTACTGGGAACAGCACACTTCTGATTTATTTCTGTGCCAAAGCTGAGCAAAAAGTTCTGGGAGTGGAAAAGATCTCAGTGAGTCTTGCCTTTTTGTTTTTCCTTGCAGGGAGACCATTTTACTAACTGCACTACAAGGAGAGCACACTGTTGGTTGATGTTAAGGTGACCCCCTTCAGCTAGAGATGACCTAGCACAGAGGAAGAGCATGCACCAAGTAACATTTTGCTAGCAACTGAATATTTATTACACTTAAAAAAGAGCCAGGTGGCCTTCTGAGAAGCACTTGTATAGAGCCTATGGTCTGGAGTACATCCTTGAAAATGTGAAGTGCTGTCTCCTGTGTATACTTCCAGTAGGAGTAATTTGAATCACTTGAGACTGATTAAAAAGGCTGAGATCAGTGATTGAAAAAAGTTCCCACACTTAAAATGCCTTGAGTAACACAGAATTCTTAAATAATGACACCTTTATGTACAGCTTTTAGGCAGAAATTAATAAAATTATTTACTTTTTCTACTTTACCTACAGAGAATAATAAAGCAAGTAAGTGTGCATTGCTTATGTTGCCTATGGAACTAAACTCTTATGTCAGGATTTGGTGGGCAGTGGATGAGACTGTACACTTTGTATTTGCTAATCTTAAGAAAAGTCTGTATTAAAACATTTGGCATCAAAAAGAGAAGGTATATAGATAGCTGTGCAAGACAGCAAGATGTTATCAGATTACTTTTGTCTAAGAACTCTCAGATTCATATTAGCGTGTGCTATGTTTTGGAAATGCAAAA
Organism: Melopsittacus undulatus; assembly: GCF_012275295.1. Taxonomy (NCBI): domain Eukaryota; kingdom Metazoa; phylum Chordata; class Aves; order Psittaciformes; family Psittaculidae; genus Melopsittacus; species Melopsittacus undulatus. Next base: position 43,445,706 of record NC_047533.1, read on the forward strand.
AGCATAAAATATAGAAAAAAGTTTGGAGTTTGGTGCTTTTCTTTGCATAGTACTACTACAGTCTTCTATCTGTAGTGTTATCAAGAGTTTAGAAGGATAAAAAGAACTTCTTGATGTTGACTCTTACATACATGTATAAACACACAGGTAAAAATACTGCCTTAGATGTATGGATACCAGAATTTTTATCTGACATTAACCTACAATCTCCTTATGGTATAGCAACAGCTTAGTCCACGCCAATATTCCAGCCAGTACACAGGATGGAAGCACGGGTGTTTTATCCTCTTATTCATTCAAAGTATGGTCTTAGAGTAATAGCCGTTGGCTGGAATGTTAACTTGACTTTTAAGTACTACAGAGGGCAGAGATCTAACCAGTGCTCAAGGATCAGTTCTCATATTCCTGGGCTTGAATCCAAAACCGGGATGGCTGGAAGGATTCTTCTGTACCTTATTTCTTGGTAACCAGCAGAACAGAATGCACCTTTATTCTCTACAAACAAGATAAACTTGTTTACTCATTTGATAACAGGAGGAGGGACAGAATGAAAATGCTTTTGCAAAGGAAATATTTGACTGATTGTCTGGTAGAGGAACACTGATGTTGTTGAAAAATAGGCCTGTATGCTAGAACTAAACAATGGAAGAGGAAGCCTGCGGTTACCCTCAGAGGCAATGTTTACGTATTGGCTGTGTGGGTACCAGTATTTCCATTGTAACTTTAAAAACCTTGTGTGATGTTACTCTCCAACTGCTGAGACTTGATTGTTTTTATGTAGTTTAATAGACATAAAATCCAATACAGAGGTGAGAATAAGTAGTTCTATAACTATGCAAATGTAACTTTCAATTTTTCATATTTGTTCAAAATTTTCTTCATTCACTGTTAATTTTATGCACAACTTCTGTTTTCCTTGTCACCTTTCATTTTGGCAGGACCGTATAGCTGAAACTAAGTGGTCTCTCAGATTAAGCACATCAATTTGCTGTTCTTTAAACTATCCAACTACTACAGCAGTACAGTACTACAGCAACTAAAGATACCCATGAAAACTGACTAAACACTGTATAGTGTTGATGCCTTTCTAATTCTAAGCCTTTTATCCTGAATCAAACAATAGTAACAACTAATTATTGCATTCAGTTGAGCCTAACTTCAGTACTATTAGGCAATTCCTGAACACAGCCACATAGTGCCAGAAGAGCTTCCAACTGAGGACTGGGGGATGGTACTGTAAGGTTAATAAACGTACAAATAAAATACACAAGAAAAATCTAACATCCAACTCCTAGAAAAAAGGTTCTTATGTGACTCCCATTAGTTGCCAAAGTGGGTCACATTGGGTTTTGAAGTCATGCTTACCTCCTCTAGATGCAACCAGCTTTTGATTTGTAAACAAAAATGCTCCTTTACCCTGTAAAAATAAAAATAGATCATAAACATAAGGTCTAATTCTGCCAGATGTTGAACACCTCTGTGCTTAGCAAATTCCACTTACAGAAGATTTTATTGCTGCAGTAAAAATTCTTATGCAACTTTAGAGGTTACCTTCTCAGAGTCAACTTTATTCTTTCCACATTGATGTTGCCTGAGGTCCCTCTTGATCCTAGGGATTTGTTTCTTGTGTCATAAGAAGATTCACATGCAAAACAATTCAATTACACCTGGTGGATAGTGTTCCGATAGGAGCAAAGGAAGATTTGCATGCTTTGTGACTCATCCTCAATTAAACTTTGGAAAGCTGATTGTTTTCAAAGAATAGATTTTCAAGCAATGATAGAGAACAGAACTTATCAAGCAGGTTAAATTGCTTCCAAGAAGGAATGCTGCCAAGGGACCATAAGATATGATCGTCCAAATCAATACCTAATTAAATTATACCACTATCTTATCAAATTCACACTTGCCCATCTGAGAACAGCACCAGGTATTTTAGAACAAGGGGCAGCAAGACTTTCCATAACATGTAAATAAACATTTCCAAAAGAGTTTGCAAATAATGCACAAGATTTATGTATACAATCTTGTGCATCTGCTCAAATTATTTGATACTTTGATCTCAGTAGTTACAAAAGCTGTTAGCTTTTAAAATCCAGATTTTCTAGTACTTACGCTTGAAAGTACATGATTAGACAAAAGGCAAAGAATTGAAATGAAGGCTCTATATTAAGAAATGTTGTGACAACAAGCACATTGGTTGTGCTCAGCAGCAATCCCTGCTTCTTTAAAACTGAAGGAGTGTTTTGCAAAAAGAAAACCATGTTGAGCGACAAATGTATCCCCTTAAATAAGCAGCATGGACTGAAACCAAAAACGTTTTCTGTAACTTCTGTTTAATTCATCCTTCTCAAAGGCCATCCTCTTTTTGTTGAGCTTTTCTTCCATTATATCTTTCTGAGGATTGTCCCTGTAAATTCAGCAGACTCACAAGCATCATGGTTTAGAATGGCTTTATAATAAATAATTAATAACCTAATTCTCTTTTAGTAAAAGATAAGGGATTTTCTTGCTTTCATCTTTATTTTTAAGAAAACATCATAAATATGTAACTGCAGCTCCTTTTCCAAATTAAGTAGCTTTAATAACCAAAAGCATTCTCAGGCTGTACCCTGAAAGATCTGACTTCTTCTTGAAGCAATGGTAAGAAGTCAGTAAGGGAATTCATTGATTTTTTTGTTTATTGTAGGTATACAGACAGCTTTCAGCTTCTTCACAATATGTATGTAAAACACAGAAGGTTCTTAGCTATATTTTAGACATGGTATCAGAACTAAAATACCTCAGTCTTCCAAGTATGAAAGAGGACTGGTGCAATATAACCCAAATCTTTACTATTATCTTCTAAATATTACTTACCAATCATCAGATGGCTTTGTGAAATCTCCAAGTACCGAACCTAAAGAACCTGTTTTAATGGGTGTATGTGAATAACAATCTTCCTAACCCCAACACTACACCATAAATAAAATCTTGAGAAGAAAGAAACCTTGTGTTTGTCAGGTGCCTTATTTCTAACTAATAGCTTAATTGGCTCTACAGGTGGCTGCTAATCTAATTAAATCTTTTCCAGCTGGCAATGGAGAGAGCTCATTTCTCTCATATGTTAAGGAATAGATGTGCTAAGAAATGGTGAATTTAAATATTTTCCTGGTTCTCAGGACAAGCACATCTTCCACCAACGTCATACATTTGTAGTACAATGCTTATTAAAGGAAAACTTTCACATACAAACATTTTGAAATATACTATATTTGTACAAAGAAAACGTGCTTAGTTACTGCTTTGCTTGTAAGATATTTTCTATTCATAGTTTCTTACAATAATCATAATCCAAAAAGAACTACATCATAGCATGTTGCTGTGAAAGATGTTAGGAGGTTATTTCACTAAAATAAGGAGTAGTCAAAAGCAGACTTTTTATAAAGGTCATCAAGCTGAAAAGCAAAAGCTCCTGTTATTAGTTAAAGTGGCAGAGAAAATTGCTACACTTTAAAAAAGATGGTAAAGAGAAAGAAAGTACCTTGTAACTTACTTTTAAAATCAGACCGATGCTTTTTTAACAGTTGCTCTACCCAAACCAAAGGTTTATAAATTGGTTCTTTTAAAAATACAGACCTGATATTATATCTTTAAAATAGCAGAAAGATGATAAGATGCAACAAAAGGACAAGCATTAGTAGAAATGTCCCTGTTTAAAGCAAAGGGATTAAATAAATGGATATATTGGTAATGGACATCAAATACAATGTACTTTGCTAAAGTTAATTGAATGGAGATAGAATGGAATGGATTAGGTTAGGGTTGAAAGGCACCTTAAAGCCCATCTAGTTCCATCTCCTCTGACAGAGGCAGGGACACCTCCCACTACACCAGACCTCTCAAAGTCCCGTCCAACCTGGCCTTGCACACTTGTAGCGATAGGACAGCCACAGCTTCCCTGGGCAACCTGTGCCCATGCCTCACCACCTTCACAGTAAAGAACTTCTTCCTAATGTCTGATCTAAATCTACCCTCTGTCTGCTGAAGAGTTTCTGTGTGAATTTTAAACAAAAAAAAATATAAATAATCTGACTCACTGGCCCTGAAAGAGACGCTACATCCCAGGGAAAGACAGCGTGCACTGTCCTGCCTGCTTGCCTTTCCTCTCTGCCTTTAGTTTGATCTTTGTCCTGTGGACTGAATCGCCAAAGTAAATTTCAGATTTGTGGCAGTCGGTGGTAATTACTAGGTAGAGACTTGTCAGCTTGACATGAGCTGTGATCAGTAACTCATTCATGTCAGATACAGAGCAGCTGTCAAGTAATAATAACATTCAGCAATGCTGTAATGAAGCCAGTCATCTGGAGGTTCAGCCTTGCAGATCCCAAAAGATATATTTTAATGTATTTTTGATTAAAATTTATATTTCTGAAATCTTATATGTTGTTCATTTCACCTTTTACTGAAAAGTAATGACTAATGTACTTAATGCTGGAGCTGTGCTGAAATGCATAGGATGTGGGATTAAATATGCATTTGAAGATTAATTAACCTGCTTTGAATAATCAGAATGTGATATAACAGGCTGCAACATTATCTTTAGTGGGTGATAAGACTTTTTCAAAGCTGACTTTGTTTCAAAGCATGAAGAAAAAGCAGCTAGTCCTTCTGTTGATAAAATCTCTTTGGCAGAAATCTCCTCTAGAGAAACAAATTTGCCTTCAAAATACGACTATGAATATAAATAACAACAGCAATAGCAACAATAATGTTAGTAGGGAACTACCACAAATAAAAATTCTGTGAGCTAAAATGAGGACAACAAAAAAAAAGAGCTGGGGAAACATGCCTCTTGCTTAAGTCATTCACAATGGAGTGTATTGTTCTGTCCGCATAGGGCTTTTTAAGGTATGCATTTGTGTTCTCAAATGTATTCAGTTTTAGTAGTGCTTTACCACATCAGCATAGTGGGGTACTGTAGTAGCAAAACACTCTTGGTATACATGAAAGTGCATTAAGGATGTTACACTGTACCAATGTGGTAAATGGTTTACGTAAGCTCTGCTGAGAAAAACAGTTTTGCTGGTCCAGCTTTTCAATTTTAAGGACTTCTGCTGGCATAATTCAATTGGAGAAGGACCACAATGTTCTGCACCCCACAGCAGTATAAGGCTGTTCTATTAACCTGTCAATAAAGGAGAAGTGTTAAACTGAAGTAGGTTGCAATGACTGGGACTAATGCTTGTGCCAACATTTGCTGGCACTCTAAAAAAGCAAGGAGAGGAAAGAAGGAAAAAAGACATAAAATGATCCCAAAGTCTCAGCATGCTATGGTAACCACTAGTTTCTGAGATTTTTGCTAAAATATGAAGATTTTATTCAGAAGTCTTTTCATTCTTACTGCATTTCATAGCAGAAATTATTAAACTCTTGTATAGTAAGCAATACTAACTGCAAAAAGTGAGACGGTAGAAGGCTCAAAGATATGACTACTTTTTTTTTCTGATGATGGCAATTTAAAATCAGATTGGTTTGTTGGTTCATCTGTATCTGTATAGTGCCATGCGTAGATCAGTAGATGAGATTTAACATACGGTTCATTTGAGCTCCTCTTGGTTGAGTTGACAACCAGCATGCTGTTGGCATACTGACTTGACCTTCCAGGTAAGAAAGAGTAGAGATACCTAGAGGCTTATGACAGCTCTGAACTTCAGAGGCTAAAAAATTAAAACTAATACTCTAGAAAGCCAAGGCCTGGAGAAATTATTAAAAAAGGAGAAGAGGGAAATACAGTGGTAGAATAGAAAAAAAGTTCATCTTCAGGATATATTACCAACATCAAAAGGACAAGCCTCTACTTTGCATAATAAAGATCTGAAAATAACTGTTGCAAATAACCTATAATAATTATGAGGTGGGAATTTCCTTCATATTCTTGAAGAGTAATCCAAAGATGTTGTCTGAGATCCATTTTTGGGTTTCTTGCTTACTGTATTCCTCTGCGCAATTAAATGAAAGTGTGCATTTAATGTTTATTTTGTCAATTTAATTTAAAAAGCATTCTAATAATCAAAAGAAAGAGAGGATGTTAACACATAAAAGAATAAAAGTTGAATAACTGGGATTTACTGACAGCAAGTCACCTGTTTCCCTAGTGAACCACAGCAAAACAATTATGTTGTTGTGGTAACCACAGAGAAACATGGAAACCGACCACCAGGAGACAGGGCCCACTGAGGCTTGACCTTTTCTGAATGGATGCTCTGAGAAGTGTTCATAGCTGCCCATTCCCAGGCCAGCATCTCTTTCTGTCCCCATCCACAGAAACACTGTTGCTCTAATTAAATCATAGAATCACAGAATGGTTTGGGTTGGAAAGAACCTTAAGATCATCTAGCTCCAACCCCCCTGCCATGGACATGAATATTTTACCTAATAATTTAAAGCAGCTCTGCTATTGAGAGAGTTTTTATCTTTTCCTGACCAAACCACAGTTATTATTTAAAATTACTGAGCTCTTGCTTCTTGTCAGTCAAGTTGCTTTGAATGCATCCTTTCTTAAAAGATAATTTTTCCTTTTCCCAGTCCAGTTCACACTGCAGGAACAGGTCAGGTATATACATTTTGTCCAGTCAAGACTGGCACATCTTAGTCTCCCTTATTAACGTCTCTGTGGACAGACTGTCAAAAGGCTGCAATTTCATCCACTGGTGTGGCTGTCACACAGCTTATTCAGATCAGGGCTCCTCTTGTGAAACTTCTCCACCTGAGGGACATGCTTTTAAATCTGATTTTAAAGTGGAAGACAAAATTCTGGAAAAAAAAGCTAATCCCTTCCTACTGGTATCAGTGTGGTCCACAGGCACGTACCTGCTGTTTCCAGGAACTGACTGTGGGCCTGGACTTAAGTATTTAAAAATCTGAGAATGGCTTCAGCAGGTACAGAAGTACAAAATTTATACAGAAGTAGTAGAGCCTGAGTTAAAAGATAAGGTAAGTTGGCAAACAGGCCAGTTCTTTCACTTTCCTCATGCACAGCTTTCTCTACCTTTATAAAAGGAGCAGTTGAGATCACAGCACCAGCAACAGAAGTATTTCCTCCCCCATAACTACTTTTTCTCTGATAATGTTAGGAGAGCTGCATGAGATACTGCCTTAGTAATAATTGATGGTATATGGATCAGTTCAGTACTATTTGTTAAGAACTGTACCAGGAAAAGAGTCCTCAAATTACTATTTTCTGTTGCATACAAGAACATGTTTTCCAAACCAATTAATTCTGCTCCTAATAGTCATACACGTAGCCATAGAGGGCTAAACCACTATTTTTCTTTCCTGTTGTGTCCTTTCTCTAACAGGGTCAAACACCATTAGCCAGCCTTAGTGCCCACAGATTTCTAAATGAAGATTCTAAAACACAATGGAAATTTGTGCCGAGTCCATTTTCTTTCTTTTTTTTTTTTTTTTTTTTTTTTTTTCCCCCAGAATAGGCACAAGGATAAATAATGGAATTATTATTTTAGTAACTAGGAAAAAAAATTATGCTGGTGACACATCACAATGTCTGAAAGCATTCTCAGACAGCAGAAATGCACAAAGGTTCTTCTCTTTTCAGCATCCTGTATTTCACTGTGTAAAGCTAGAAGAAACAGATTCAGAGCTGCTGAGCCCAGTTATGATAAAATGACACAATTCCTAAATTAGAAGCCTAATCAATTCAACGTGTCAGGTTCAAGCTGATATGCTGAACTGGTTTAAATCAAGTCCACACACAGCTCATTCATTCACTCCCCCCCTTCGCTCCCCAAACTCCCGGAGAGTTAGGAAGGAGAATCCAATGAATGTAGCCCCCACGGATTGAGATAAGAACGGTTTAATAACTAAGGCATAACACAAATCACTCCTGCTACTACTACTACAAACAATAATGATAAAGCCAATAACAAGTGAAGAGAATACAACACCTCACCAGCCACCGACCCATAACTCACCCCACCCTGCCCGACCAAGCACCGACTGATACCTCCTCCATCCCTCCAGAGCTCCAGCCCTTCCGGGTCTCTCTCAGTTACATCCTGGTTATGACATGCTATGTTATGGAATACCTCATTGGCTAGCCTGGGTCAGGTGTCCTGCCTCTCCTTCCTCCCAGGCCCCCCTCCTCCCTGGCAGAACATGAGCTCAGAAAAAGGCCTTGAACAAACCAAACATTTGAGCAGTAACTCAAAACATGCTTGCTATCAGCAAACATTCTCAGCCTGAAAGTCAAAACACAGCACTGCACCAGCTACCAAGAAGGAGAAAAATGACTGCTACTGCTCAAACCAGGACAGTCCCCTCACCTTGGGTAATCAGAAACTGTTATTGTAACTTTGTTGTTTTTAAATTTTATTATTACAAGTGTACTGAATATTAACATCTTCCTCTTGGTCTGATCTGTCATCCATACTTCTTGAATTAATGCCTGTCTCCCATATCTTAATTAAAAGCTCATTGTCCTTCTATTTGAAGTCCTATATGAATGCTCTGCTTATATTTCTCATCACATTTCTACTAGCTTTTTCCTTCAGATTTTCTTAATAATTTCTCTTTAATATTTTCTCTTTTATTACTTTCTGGAGTTTTGCCTTTTGACTTATACTCTTCCTCGTGCTTACCATCGCAATTAATACAAACCAGCATAACAAATTTTGACAGAAGTTGCAGAAAAAATACAATTACCCCTAATCAAAAGTGTTCCTCACTTCTGCCACTATATCACATGTGGATTCCATGGAGGAATTCCTTACTGCACAGCAAAGCAGCAGGACAGAAGCCGCATCAGATGCAATGTCATCAGTGTAACTTTTATTAGGCACTGTACAGTCTTAGTTACACACATCTGTTAGAATCAGTCTCTGGTTGTGTGAGGTTCTGTGTCAGAATGGATATTTCAAAGGTTTTAGTAAAAATATTACTTTAAATTTAATGTTCTTGGTCAAAGGAAACATTTTATATTATAAAGATAAGTATTTATAATTAAGTACAGTATAAAGATATCATATCTTTATACTAAAGATATGACTGTCTTAATTAAATCAGTATCAAGTCTTCTGTATATGGAGTAGCTGCAGTCTGCAAATATTAGTCTTTGAGTGATTATGACTGGGCATAAAAAGTTTCTATTAGGGTGGCTTTAAGGCTTAAGCCAGAGGTCCATTCTGATCAGCTGTAGTCACAGATTTATTTATAATACTAATGTATACTACATCTTCAGAGAGGAAGTTTCAAAATGCAGATTATGTTTTCTTTGGAAAAATAATTTTCGTTAGTATTTCAAACCTCATCTAATAACTTTCCAGTGTATTCAAATGTTCTTACATCATAACCTATAGTGACTAATCATTCCTTAATTATGTATTTCATATTATTAATGTATTGGCATTTAGTTTCACATTTTGGTTCTATAATTCAGGCTGAGGAGTCCTTTTCTATTTAAATATGGAATTACTGTGTACAAGGGAAGACTATGTTGTATGACTTTTAAAAATCTATTATACATGAATTTTGGAGATCAGTGAACTGAAGCTGTACACTGGCAGTGACATTTCTCCATTTACTGTTTAGTAACTTTGAACACTAACATTTTTTCAACTGCTCCTGATGACCGTGTTGACATTTTCAGACAGCTACTTGCAACAATTCCTAGAACCTTCTTAATCATGAGCATCTAATTTAGAGTGTATCTATCTCTGTATGTCTATACACAGACATTGACACACCTTTATATACACACAACTCAGTCACTTGGACCTGTGACATTCTTTGCAACGCTTTGATGGCAGCCCTAAAGTTTGATATTCTCAATAATTTTCTGTCAGCAAATTGTCAATAATCCAAAAGGTAATGCTTTGAGCAACACATACCGAGACAAAACAAGTTAATGTTGGACAGAGGGGACAGTTTTGCTGAAGTATTTTCTCAGTTTTAAATTTTCAGAAGCAATTTCATGGTTTAGCAACTCTTTATGTATTCTAGCCGAATAAAGATACATTTGCTGGAGTCCAACCATGCTGCTTTGGTTCTCCCTTATGAAAGAAATGTTAAGAGTTCTCCAGATCCTGGTCAGGGCATTTTTCATGGAGGCTCAGAGAAGAGATATTTTCTTGCATTTTCAGCTCCAGTTATCACACTGATGGAAAGAGGCCACCAAACTTTACACATCACATCCTTAAGCAGCCCTAAGCAGCAGTATGTCATTGCATATTAAATATTGTCTAAGGCATAGCCAATAATTGTGTTTACAGCAACAAAGATTTTGAATTTCTAATAAATTCAAGATGCTATCTATAAAGGCAAGGAAATTATGCTAAATAGGACAAGCAGCTAGTACATTTGCAAGCCAAGCAGGGCATAGTATATTTACAGATGTTTGCAAAGTGTTTATCTTCAGGTAAAAAGTAAACGTAAATCTTGTCACCAAATGAAAACAAAAAAACAGTTTTAGGGAACAGTTTTAGGGCAGTTCTGTCACAACAATCAGATAAGAATTAGCAAAGACATACTCTTCTTAATGTGCGAAAAACTAAGGTGCTATTCACAGCTCCCAGAATTGTGTTAGGTGACCTTTTCACAGCAACTTAATCTACCTGATTTTTTGCCCATAAGTACACAAAACCCCTCATAATCTTATCCACTGGTTTTGCTGTGAGGTGTCTGTTAGTAGGAAACAGTTGGGCAGTGGCAGCATCTTAAACTAATATGACACACTTTATGAGAAACACAAGTGAAATCCTGATTCAGTGGCAGAAGTCTGTTGCTGAATCAGCCCATCTTGATGGTACATACCACTATTTCCCTTAAGCAAAGGAGATGCAGGGGATGCAGCAAGACTGGCAATTGCTGAATAAAAGTAATTTAAAACAAAAAGTATGATCTGCTAAAAAATAGCATGGCTTGATATCACCAAAGACATAAGACTGTACACGCATTAATATATGTACCTAGTTCAACTTACCCTCCTTTTTGTGAAAACCACTATTGCTTCATTGAATGGATTGTTGCTCACTAAATTAAGACTGTATCAGGCACTAAACTATAGCAAGTATAATTAGTGGAAAAGAAAAAAAGGCAAGCGTTTTACTTCAACATCTGCAAAGTTAGAAGAGTGCAAAAAGAAAGGTTTGTGGTGACTAGCCTCTTGAAAGCCAAGAAAATACAATGCACATTGCTAGAGTCACAAGTTTTAAAAAATATCTTGTTTCTCCTATTATAAACATTGCATAATATGAAATGCTGCCAACCTCTAAAAATATTCAAATAAGAACATTTTTTAATCATATACAGCTTTAGTTAGCTAGAAATAGCAGCTTTTGTATGGATTTGTAGCATCTTGTATGAACTAAATTTCAACTACTTCACTTAAAAATGCTAGACACAAACATCAGAAGCAGAAGTTGAAGATGAGGTTATGCATGCTCCCTGCAAGTACATCTGGAGCACTCACAACAAGCCAAGAGTCTAAACTATTTCCTTTGAACTTGATGAGCACAGTATGCTTCAAGAACACAAGCCATGATACAGTTTTATACAAGCTTCAAGCTTTCAGTTGTTCACCAAATCAATTGGAAAATGAACGGCAGAGTCAAGGCATTGCTTCATGTGAAATATTTCTACTCCATTAAGTACTGGATCAGCTCTTCTCCTAAGCTGGATCTGTGAAGCACCTGTAACCTTTGCATTCCTGGGACTCTTCCTCAGCTACGATCAAAACTCAGATGTGTAAATACAAGTGGGAGCAGCTATCATTCTGCAGCTTCAAACAAGTGCTCCTCTCCCCACTCTCCATCCACAAATGAGGAAAAGCAAAAATGACTCATCAAGTTAGAGGCTGTATTTTTTTCACTGGTCCATGAATGGTGACAACAATGTCCTTTGAGGCTTGCCTATGGTCTCAGAGCAGGTTGGAGTAGTGGGACACGGTTATTTCCTTCACTGCAGCAGACCAAACAGTACTGGAACATTACTGCCACCAGTTCTTCCATTTCATAGAATCATAGAATAGTTAGGATTGGAAAGGACCTCAAGATCATCTAGTTCCAACCCCCCTGCCATGGGCAGGGACACCTCACACTAAACCATATCACCCAAGGCTTCATCCAACCTGGCCTTGAACACTGCCAGGGATGGAGCATTCACTAACCTCCCTGGGCAACCCATTCCAGTATCTTACCACCCTAACAGTAAAGAATTTCTTCCTTATATCAAGTCTAAACCTCTGCTGTTTAAGTTTCAACCCATTACCCCTTGTCCTGTCACTACAGTCCCTAATGAATAGTCCCTCCCCAGCACCCCTGTAGGCCCCCTTAGGATACTGGAAGGCTGCTAAGAGGTCTCCACGCAGCCTTCTCTTCTCCAGGCTGAACAGCCCCAACTTTCTCAGCCTGTCTTCATATGGAAGGTGCTCCAGTCCCCTGATCATCCTCGTGGCCCTCCTCTGGACTTGTTCTAAAGCACCATGTCTTTTTTATGTTGAGGACACCAGAACTGCACACAATACTCCCAAGTGAGGTCTCACGAGAGCAGAGCAGAGGGGCAGGATCACCTCCTTTGACCTGCTGGTCACGCTCCTTTTGATGCAGCCCAGGATACAGTTGGCTTTCTGGGCTGTGAGTGCACACTGAAGCCGGCTCATGTTCATTTTCTCATTGACTAACACCCCCAAGTCCTTCTCTGTAGGGCTGCTCTGAACTTCTTCTCTGTCCAACCTGTAGCTGTGCCTGGGATTGCTCTGACCCAGGTGTAGGAGCTTGCACTTGTCATGGTTAAACTTCATGAGGTTGGCATCAGCCCACCTCACAAGTGTGTCAAGGTCCCTCTGGATGGCATTCCTTCCCTCTAGCGTATCAACAGAACCACACAGCTTGGTGTCATCAGCAAATTTAACTAGTCAGGTGAAGATCCTCTCTGTCTGCACCCTTTCCCTGCTTTGGCCCTGGGGCCTGTGTGGTTTATCTCTTAGTTCTACAGGAAATGTTTTTAGAAGATCCACTGCATGAAAATACTAGGATATGGGAAACAACTAATGTATATCCATGTGTAATTTATGTCACTAATGTATTGGTTCCTGTAGAAATACCAAACCCTAAGATCATTAGGAGTTATTTACACAATCTGAAAATGACCAGTGGTGTCCAATTGCCTCAATCACGGATACTAGTAGGACAAAAGCACTTCCTGTTTCCTTTGAGTCTTATTCCTTCTCTCAGGTTAGACTCTCAAGCAGGTCCTTTGGTACAGTAAGAGGCACAAAAACTGTTTGGTGTTTACATTAAAGAGAAAATGTATCTTAGATTTTTAAAATCACCTCAAGTATATCAGCTAAAATACACAGTCACTACCTATCAGCACTATATACAGCTAAAGGAGAATGGAATTCATTAGGCATTCAGTAATTATGGAACAGATATTAAACTTTGGTCTTCTCTTCGAAAGTAAGGTAAGTATAAAAATAAATAAAAGACAAAAAAGACAGGAATTGCTATCATGCATCATCTTGGCTGTCATTTTATTTTCATGTCAGATGCAAGAAAGCTCACGGATCAGGTCAGACTGGTGAACAAGCATTTAATCAACATTGAGTATCAGTTGAGGAAGAACATTATATTATAGGTAAAATATAAAACTTTCTGTAAGGATTAAAAGAAGCCAGTTTTCACTGTTTACATTTGAAGACACATGAGTGAATGCATTTCAGTTATTTTTCCAGATAAAAATATTTTTTACTAAGAACATGAAGGAATAAAAATGTGGGAGAAGGGCACTGCGTGAACCTCAGAAAATGAACTGATAATGAGCAGGTAAGGGATGTCTAGAAAAGGTGACACTCAGTTCCCAACACTGCACAAAAATCTTACTTAGAAATTCCCAGGCTACCTCTGTTTTAAAGGTAGTTTGCCTCTAAGTATTGCCAGAAAAAAAAATCTTAAGCAAGCTCAAATATGTTCTTAGAGGTTTCTAAACAAGCACAATCAAATATTTGAAGTATAATTTTCTCCAAGAAATGTGATTCTTTCACCTTGGTGCTACATTTGTTTTTTCCTTCAGTTATAGATACAAGAAGAATTAACCCCTTTTCCTGTACCTTCTCCCCCCCAGAAAAAAAAAGAATTATTCTGGTCAGTTCTTACACTGATGCAAAACCACACTGATATAAACAGAGTCATGATAATTTATTAGCTGTAGATTTCTCTCTAACTCAACTCAGTGGCTTCCAGACTGTTTTGTATAAAAAGCTCTATAAACAGATGTCTGTTAATACAGCATTTTAACATGAAAGAAATACCAGTGTTACTTCAAACTCAAAACTTGAAGAAAATCTCAGAAATGAGTGGAATAGTTATCCAATGTATGCCAAATGAACATAATGAGAAAATATTTTGGAATAAATACATATTGAACACGAAACACATATAAACCATATATCCTGATGAATTACCACAGAAAAGAGCTGCAAGAGGTGGCCTTGGGTTTTTTTTTTTTTCTGTTATCAAGACAAATCTGATAGGATTTGTCTTGAGATTTTTCTTAGCAGCTATCTAAGAAAGCATTTAATACAAGTCATACTTGAGCCTTCACAAACAAGAATTAGCATTCAGCAATTCAGCACATTGGGTATCTTTACAATTTAGACTGGAGAACTGCATCAAACTACATACATTTATGTGGCAATTGCTATGGTCAGTTCAGTGTTCCCGTTTATTTCAGAAAGCCAATGACCATGTAAAGAAACCAGGAAAGGTAAATGTGCTCCCACCCTGGAAGATTCAACTGTTCCCTGTAATCATGCTGGGGCCATAACAGCCATTAATTCAGAAGCACCCCTCAAGACAGATAGTAGAAACTCAAGATAATATTAGAAAAGACTCTTCAGTTAAAGCAAACTGAAGCATATGAAACACTTTAAGCCTGAAACATAGATGTATCTCTACTGCCAAGGTAGAGATCAACTTCAGTTTTTGAACATGACAGCATGTGACAGAGCCACTCCTTTAATAGGGAATGGGTGCAGCCTCAGTTTCATTGTCCATTTTCAGATTTATCTCAAACCACAACAAATGCAGTGAGCAAGACAGAATCTGAACTGAGGGAAGTAAAACCAGGTACTACCAGGACAAATTTTTCTGCTTGCTAACCTGTCATAACATTTTCACTATCACAAGTGGCCTGCTTGTCCTATCACTGTAAGCTGTGCACTAAAATTCTGAAAAACCCAAGAAGCATTCACTTGGGATACCAACAGCACCAAAAAGCAGTAGTAGCCAAGGCCTATTGCACTTCCTTGTAGCACAGGATGGGAAGCAGCTGACCAAGGTTAGGGATAAACTAGGTCCCACAGTATCTAGGCTTCAGTGATCCTGCTTTATTCCTCACACAGCTGGAGATGCAGATTACCATCACAGTTGTTGCAGAGCAACCAGCAATTGCATGACAGCCCCTCTGCACTGATTCTTCAGTGAGTACTGTGGCTTGCCCAGCTGTTGGAAGACAACTAAAAGATGATACCATATATATTTCTGCTGTGATACACCCAACTTCATAACATCTTCACTCAGCTTTGTCTGGTTTCCTGCTTCAATTTCCATTCAGGGCTTTGCTCTACCAGACAACGTGTCTTTGTTTTCCTGATGCTTTAGCTCAGTTATTACTCGTGCCATGCATTCTTGTATCTTTTCATTGCCTGACCTTTTGTTTCTGCTTATTCCTGTTCTCCCTTGAAGGTGATCTGAAGGTGTCTGTGGCCTGAGAGATCTGTGGTGCTCCTTAGAAGTTAGCTTTCTACCCTGGTAGTGTGAATAGGCTAGTTCACTGTCCAAGCCCATGCAGACATGGTACTCCTCCCTGAGAGTTCTGGCTCCACATCTTCCAACATGATGGCATTAGTAATTTGCTTACCATAAACTAGTGAGAGAATACCTCGTTGAATAATGTGGACTGTACTTGCAGACTTTAACCAAATGTGGAAGGTGACCTGCATACAATAGTAAACTAAACAGATGATCCTTGCTGAGCAATTGACTGGTGTATCAAAGTGGACTGGTGCTGTAATCACACTATCTTTATAAATACTGCATTGCACTGTAATTATTTTAGCAAACCAGTGAGTTACAGTTCCTTCAATCTTACACAGATCACAGTGTTAACAAACTGCAATTGGTGATATAGGAATAAGAACTGCCATATTAAAACCTACCTGCAAAGTAGAGGAGCCTGAGAACACTGTATTTTGGTTTTGTTAATTCTTTGCTTATCAGCAATTTTCTGGCATGGAGTACATTGCAGGAATATAGAAGTTCTTGTGATCTTTAAGAAGAAGGGAAACAGACCCAGGGGAAATATAAATATCCAATTTAACTGAAGTTATTTCACAAACATGGGAACAAATTACTCATATTTGAGTCAATAAAATAAGGGCTAGGCAAGTAACAGTCACGAATCTGTCAGAAGGACTTGTGTCTGACCTGGATATCAGGGATTAAGGTAATACATGTCATCTATCTTGACTTGAACAAGTGTTCCATAAAAGCTGGGAGAATGCAGTGTAAATAAAACCACTGCAAGACAGGAAAATTGTTCTCAAAGGAGTAGTTAATTGTTCCCTGACAGAGTGAAAAGAAGTATTACATTAGGTATCAAAAAGTAAGAGAAGGCCAGTATCATGCAGCATTTTCATAAATTATTTACAGTAATTAGAGAGTATATTTACTAAATTTTGAGATGACATCTGCCTGGAAAATGCTGCCAACTTGTTGGAGGATAGGGTTAACATACAGAGCAAAACTAGAGGAATGCCTTAAGGGGGAAAAAACCCTATCAGACACCAAGTTCTGACACGTGGGTAGGAATAACTATAGAGTAGAAAAAATCAGGCTAAGTAACAGTTCCGAGATCAAATCTGATAAATTGTAGACAAAGAAGAGTGTAAGGGAGAGAGGAGAAATTATGATTGCAAACCGAACACGTTAACAATACCAAGCTGTGACAGCAAGTGTCATACTATGATGTGTAACCATGAACAGAGCTTGCAAATTGGATGAAAACAGAAAAATCTTGCTGCTGCTGCTCGTTTTATTTCTAAGACTGTAGTCTGACTGCCATGTCTAATATTTCTAGACAGATACTTAGTGAGAGTTCAGGAAAGAGCAAGAAAAATGATCAGCACGTTACAAACAAGGGAAGACTGCAGGAGCTGGGGTTGTTTAATATACTCAAGGAAAGACTATGGGAAGGTTCAGACAACATGCTTTGCATAAATGATCTTAGCTGCCATGAGTAAGAAACTAAGCAGTTGCTGTCATGGGACAGAGTATGCAACATTTCTCATAGGGAATCTTCTTTATGGTGCAGATTGGCTAGTTTTAACATAATGCTTTGATATAATAAATATTGCCATACATAATTTTTAAGATTTCAATATGCTGCATAGAAAGTAAGTATTCACAAAATGCCCGAAGTTATTTGGACCACATAATATTTCAACACAGAAATGCAATGTTTAGTTGCTACCAAAAAAACCCAAACTTTGTACCTGGTCCTGACTTCTACATAATTTCTTGCAGCAAAACAGTTTAGCAGCAAACGCAAGTGATTTATTTTTTCCCTACATTTCCTTCAAAATTCTGAAGTGATTGGAAGTAACATCTTTATGTGAACTGATTACTTTAAAGAATAATGCTTCTAAGTTAAAAAATGCTTCATATCTTCATGTTTATCAGTTCCATAAAGAATATTTCAAGATGTATTTTATATTCAAGTCATTAAGACAGACATTATAATAAAACAAATCAGCTTGCAAATACATAATTATAGACTAAGAATTAAAATCCATTTATCCACCATAACAACAGTGAACTGCAATTTATGATGACATGGTAGCTGAACCGGAAAAAAATAACTATAAAATCATTTAGCTTTATTTACTAAAATCCTTTGATATTGCTACTGATCCAAGAAATGCAGAAGTAAATATTTCCAGGTATTCATGCCAAATGGGAGCAAAGGTTTTCTTTTTCACTTGCCTGAAGTAAGTTAAGGTTGGACATTCATTTTGAAAATCATTATGTATTGCTATATATCAATAGCAATATGTCTTTCTATGTATATTAAACAGCAGCACCACCTACTGGTCCAGAAGATCCTTTCAAACTTTAGAAAAAGCTGTGGAGAATGATCCAGCCATAATAATGCAAAATGCTACTGAGAGTAAAATGTAGTTTTTCAGTCCCTGGATAGGCAAAGGGAGAGAAAAAGAAAAATATCAGGCTGTTGTAACAGATACAACTTCATAAAAAAACTCCAAGTAAAATAAATAACCAGGGTTTCGTTTTATGACAAAATTTATAAATCTATTACATGAAATGGTAAATTTCGTAAGTTTGTAACATATTTGCTGTTCAAAACAGTTTAATACAAGTAATCTATGATGCCGTTCACTAAAGTAAAATACAAGACTAATTCAGCAATTTTAAAAAGTATTTTTAAAGGGCTTTGTCTATTTTCAGATTATTTTTAAGTAGTAAGCAGTTATGAAGACACTATTCTAAGAATGCGTGGAAAAGATGAAAGATTTAGTGCATCACAGACATTTAGATAATGAACATGATGGCCTTCTATTGTGGTGCAACATTAATCTGCAGTGGGTGAGTAAAAGAGACTTTCTAGTTCCTGATGAAGGGATGCCTAACATATTTCACAGTGTCTCCAAAAATACTGGGAAAGATGACCTCTAATGGCAAATTAGGTACCTGTGGATCCTGGAGAGATTAGCTAAGGGAACCTGAGAATTACACTGATAGCATTCAGTGCTTGATGTTCCACTAGAAAAATTATATCTGCCATGTATGTTAACATCCAGTAAGTTAGCTCTTTCTAGGCAGCCACTGCTGCATTGGTTTAGGGTCTCTACATTATACTGTAATTAGCAATGCCAGCTAACTGCGTCATTTTTCAGTTCTTTTGTAAACCTGACCCAAAAAGTCTAATCTACTTGTCTATGTGATTACTAGGACAGCTACTCATTCCCCTGCCCCACTGAAAAAACTGGCTCATACTAAATACTGTTTTCAGGCTGTGCTTGGCATCCTGCCTCCTGGCCCTGATACAGTCTTCATTTACTCCCACTGCAGCTCATACAGTTATGGGATTTAAATTTTCATTCCTGTAAAGATTGCTCAATTTTTCAGCTTTCTTGGAAACCTTAATATTGCATGATATGACTTTCAGCTTCATACTGAAATACTTGTAAGGAGAAGAAATCTAAGAGATAGAGGTGTATAGTGATTCATACTGTTCCTAGAGATAAAGACAAAGCAAGAAAGAATTAGGTAAGAGACGTAGTAAGATTACCTTGATTTCTTTAAATACAAGGACTCCCCACATTGAAGCAACAAGACCAGGACCCTAAAGAATAAGATTCAGTTGTATATTAAAACATCATGAAATGCACCATCTTCTCATTATTGTTCTCAGGGTGGGTAAATGTGTCTGGGTAACAAATTCAGTCCTTTACATTCCACATAATTATGGCGCTCATGGCAAAAGCATAAGTATCACTGCAATCTTTACGAAGTAAGACACAGTAAAATCTTCAAGAAGGGCTAAAGAGGCAAGAGACTTTATTTATTTATTTTATTTCCCCCTCCCCCCACCCCCAAGAAGGCACAATTTATTTCTAAATTATGCCGTAGAGTCTGCACTGGCTGTTACATACTCTTTTCGTAGACTCCAAATATGACACACTTAAGCCCAAATTAGAGTTGACAATGTTACCACATTTCTAAGGACCATTCAGGTTTATTGGTAGGTACCATGGATATTCCTAACATTTCCTTTATTAGCATGAGTAACTGGCTGGACAACGTTTGATTTTATCACACAGTATGATATCAAGAGACTGAAACATAAATGTGTTTCCTGTATAGCAGGCATCTAGACAAAGCACAAAGCCAGCCAGATAGATGGGTCAGGAAAACTACTGATTATCTGTGATACTGTTGCACAGATTTCCCAGCTAACAGCAAACAGTGATACATGATAATTTCCAAGCACTCCGGGTAATATAGTTTTCCCCCTGTGGGAGTAATGACTGGAATTTTCATGACGGATGAGAAAATGTTATCTGACTATGAAGCAAAAACTGGCTCTATTAATGCTTCCCATTAGAGCTGTTTTCGGAACCACTTGACAGATATCTGGATAGTGATCTTCCCTCCATGTTCAGTACAGCTGACAGGACACAGATTTAGGCAAGCAGGAAACAGTGTCTCATGTTGAATGTATTTGTGGGTGCTGTTTCTTAGTAAAATTGCCAACTATTACTTGAATAATAGCTAAGGTGTTATTTCATTTCCTAAATAATGTACATTGCAAGAGGAATGCATTTTTAAAATGAAACAGACTGTTAAAGGCATGTGATGAATAGCTGTCTGAAATTTTCTCTAGGGTGAAGGAAAGCAGCAATTCTGAACCTGTGGTCCCGATAGGCAGTTTCTCATCAGTGCTGTCCTTAAATTTTCATTTTGTGATTTTATATCCTTGCCCTTTAGGCATGCTGATAACTAAGTTACTTAAGCTGCTTTCCACAAATCCTTCAATTTCTAATTAGAAAGATCCCAAGTCTCTTTTTTATATTGCATACTGCAGAGTTTATTCTGATTTACTGCATCTTGAGGCAAAGCTTAATCCCCATAAATGTTTCATTAGTTTGTTTCCAAAATAACTGCTGTTCAGTAAACTTTGATATTTATGAACTCTCATTTGCCAGAAGTTATCCACCTTTGCATCACCATCTAGTAGACTGGCAAGAAAGTAAATACAAAGTTTATTTTTACCTAGTGATGGAATTTATGCAACCTCTGGAAATTAACAGTGCTTTAAAGGTAGAGTATCATACACAGGATTAAACCAGACAAAATGGGCCAACCTATTTTTCCCTCATTTGCATAAGAACCTTATTTTCAGCAATACATAATCTGTTCTGTTTGTTCAAGAACTGCAAAAAGAAAAAAGAGCTGACTTAATTAAGGAAAATGATTGCTAGAGGATAAAATTCACAAATGAAAACATCAAGAACAGAATTTACTTCTTGGGATGAAAGCATAAAATACTTTCTTTTTAAATCAGTTCAGTTTACTATTTATAGTTCTGATATAGTTCTGGTTTCACAGCTTTGACTTTTACATACCGTGAAGACTCACACTTTCTTTTCTTCTAGGTCTTTTTTATGCTTGGCACTGACCAATATGGTGCTTGTCACAGTCATGTATGTTCCTAAAAACCCAAAGGCTGGCACAGACAAGCAGAACACGTAACATATACTCTTAATTAAAATGCTCTAGACATGTCATAATTTCAACTTAATTCCACAAATGTGATGGAAAAAAAAACCTCTTTCACTTTTAATTCTAGTCACAGATTTTATTTTTTATATACTTACTGCAGTAATTATTGGAAAACTGACCACAGCACTGAGATAATGATTGGCTATGAACCAGCAGCAATTGGCTACTGCCCAAAGCACACCAGAGACAAACCCTAGAAAAACAAATCCCAATCAAAAACATGCACAGCAAGGTATAGACAGCAATTTGTGGAACATTTATATTTATAGCATAGTACAGAAAAAGCATGTATGTATTTTTTTTAACTACGTTAACAAGCTGGCTCTGATAATCTAAACCAAAGCTCAAGAGACAAAATCAGCTGCATCAACTGAAGTAGCAAATTAATTAAAGTTCATATTTTTCTGGGCAATGTGCTCTCCACTCTGGCAGTCAGGTTTTGAAAATCTGCAATGTCATTTGCTCCAGTTTCAGATTAGAACAAAATTTATCATTGTTTCCTAACTTTTTAATTAAACAAATAGAAGTGATCTTTCAAAAGAGACAAAGGTCAAATGAAGAGACTTGAAAGGTAAACTACAATTCCAACACATGGCTTAAACTGACTACTGAAAACAGTCACAAGTAACTGAACTTAATTTGTAATTTGAAAACCAGTCCTACCTGGCAAAATGGCTTGGGGATAAACATTAGGTTTATTTTTCCTGACTGCACAGTAGATCAAAAAGTAGACAGTACTTGTAAGAAATATTCCACTGAAGTGTGCAAAAACATAATCCAAATCTAAAAGAGAAATCATGAAATTACATTAGTCTAAACCATCAGTTATTAATTTTAACTAATTTCACTGACAGCATTCACATAGATAAAAAACCCGTATGGTGCTACTTCTAACAACTCAAATTCAGTTGTGATTGTGACCAACATAGCTGCGAGGCTGACTGGATGGATGTGGTCAATTACATATATATTAAATGTGAATTAACTGCTGTGTTAACCTTAACATTTATTACAGGCTTTTATATTTCTGTGAGTTGTTATTTTTGGAAATCTGTAAGTCAAAGTACTGAATAATTTTATTAAAACCTTAAGAAAATACTCAGGTGAGGCTAGAAAACTGGGGGAAGGGATTTTACATAACTGCATCCTCTCCTGACCATCTAAATTTGTACTCCTGTATACAGCCTTATTTCTTTACTGTATATTTAAGTGCAAGACAACTGCACACACTGTGGAATCTAGACACGGCAGAGTTTTGTCTTTTTGTTATCTTGAAGAACGCATCACAATTTCGGTCACTATAATCAATAACAATAATCCTTTATGGACCTCATATGTGATAAAGAGATTGTTTCTGAGCAACCTGATGTAGTGGAAGGTGTTCCAGCCCATGGCAGGGGGGTTGGAACTAGATGACCTTTAAGGTCCCTTCCAATCCAAACCATTCTATGATTATATGTAGCAAGGTGATTGCTGTCTCCTTGGAGTTGTAAATTCTCAACAGGACAGGCAGCTATAGTAATGTTAACATCTGTTATGTCTAGCTGGGGAATATACAGGCTGCCAGTATTCAAGAGAAATTGTAAGTGACATAACAAACAATTTCTTAATGGCAGTATTATGACTTCTCCGCAATATGTTGCTCTTAAACTGCAGCTGGTATTACCTGATAAGATGATACACTAAATATTAAGAAAAAAATGTCTGTGGAAATGTTTGAAATTGGCAATTAAGCTTATGTAAAAAGGTTTCTGTTTCAAAACCTACAAGGTTTTAATTACTTATATTGCTATATATCTCTTCTCTGCATGAGTTATGATCAACCCTCTTCTCTTCCTTTACTGGTGTACTAATTTGGTAACTGGAAAGCTTGTGCCCTTGTTTGCCTCATGCTCCAGGCATACAAACTTTGCATTTTGAGATTGCTGGTATTTAATACCTTCTGGAACATAGCTATGAGTGAAGCATGGTATCTTCTGGGCTGTTTCTCACTGTTTTTAACAGTGCAATGAGAGTGCTAATACTGTGACTATGACAATACGTGACAATGCAAAACTGGTATGCTGTACAGCCTATTTTCAAGCTTATCAAGAATTTCACTTTATACCTTTGAAAAAGCAGGAGAACACAACAGACTGAAAATAAAGTAGAAGTAATCTATAAGCCTTTACCAAATTGACTGGCTCCTGCGTATACAGTTGCATTTCTTCTTCCATGATCCTTGATGTAAAGTACTGGTACAAAACTGGAACCATATAGTATTCCAGCTACTACAGCTAGGCTACATCCTCTTTAAAAAGAACAAAATTTGGAAAAAATAGCCAAGTGTTAATTAGAAAAGTAAGTAACACATTTAAGACAAATCAAGTATTGCAGTTAAAGACTGTGTAGGATATGAAAATTGCTAGCAACACCATAAAAATAATACATTTTAGCGTATTTTTATTTTCTACTGCAGAAATGGCTCAACACAGTAACTTAGTTTTCCAATGCTTTGTGGCCATGTAACACAGACAATTCCTGCCCCAAAAGTCTGCAGTATAGATTAAGGACCAAAAAAAAAGGCACCTAGGATTTCCTGAAAGCAAACCTAGGAGAAAACAAACAAATTAAAATGCTCCCACCCCAAGCTTCACTGTTTCAGTCTATATATTCTTCATAACTCTTGAGGTTCACTGCCTCTTTAATCCCCATATTATTGCATTCTTGACTGTTTCCATTTTACACGCTGGCCTCTCGCTAGCTGCTGCTTCTTCCTTGAAGCACTTCTGTCTCCCTACCACACCACCATGCCTTCTCCAGATGTATTCACTTGGACACCACACCTGGAATCATGCTATTTGCATAGGCTCCTTCTGTGCTGGAGTGCTAATCAACCAGGTGATAAAAAGTAGCTCTATAATTACTTAGTTGCTATTGATATTTACTTTGCCAAATATTTGTTCTTTTACAGTAGTAACTGATACTTAATTGGTAAGGTAAAGCACACTCAACAGTACAAAGGAAACAATCTAATTAGTTGTGCAGCTATTCATACGTAGGTATGCACACTATACTGGTACCTTAAAACCTGTAATTTATTAGTGCATGACTGTGCTAGAAAAACCACAAAATGAAAATTCTGCTCTTAATGCTGTCTTCAGTTACTTTCTCTGGCTACCTGGCTGTATCAGTAAGAGAACTGTTAATAACTTACACAAGCCTCTTTTTTGCTGGAGAAAGTCTGTTCACCCACGAATCATCAGAGGCATCTTCAGGAACATTAATGGACTGCAAAAAGCCAAGAGGTTTCACACAAGTTTAGTTTAAAATAAATAATCTCAAACATTGTGTTAAGCAGAACAGTTTTTCTCTAATAAAAAGAAAACAGAAACAAAAGGAATTTACAGAAGTACTCTGAAGAAAGTAGAATTATTTTCTTTTAATAAAACAACTAATAATTAGATCTACCTATGTTGAAGTCTGTAAGGTTGGATATGCACTTTGGATTTACTACATAACAGAGCACTCACTATCATTTTGTTTTAATCTGTATGCGGGTAGATTTGACTTTCAGAACTTGTCCTTTCTTAACTTTGATAAATTATTTAATCTAGATTTTATTTATAATATGGGTTTGCCTCATGTTGATAGCTCTGGTGTTACTATCAGAGTATCAGGACTGTTTGCAAACAGGGAAATTAAGGCACATCTGCACCATAAAGAAATTGCAACACCATTTTATTCTAATCCTGTAATTGGCCTGTCTTCTATGATTTGTCTGGTAGACTTGAACCTCTAGTGAGCATCAAGCACAGCTAGAAAACTTTGAGAGACTCTCTCTTCAGGTAGCAACTGAATACTGACCTACAAGAGTAAAGGACAATGGTACTAGGAACCTATTGTTCTCCATCTTCTGTTGCCAATGTGGCATCCCTCATTGACCTCCGATCTGTGCCACAGCTGATACTGAGAATTCTCCTAGACATTCTCCTGGCTCAATAACATGGCAAAAATTTGGTGGATAACAGTTATACATTGTTGCCTTTCATCTAAGTACCCTCCCAGCTGTGTAGTTAAGTTTCAATTAAACTTGCTTCCTCTTCTCAGATAGGAAAGTAACACACTCTGTCTTTTATATACTGTCTGTCATAATGAAAAGGGACTTCTATGTCTTTTACACCTCACAATAGAGAAAAACACTTGAAAAAACCTTCTCTGTTGATCACATTTTGTTGTATATACAAGATTTTCAAATTAAATATAATCATACAATAGTTAGGGTTGGAATCAATACATAATTATGTAATTTCATGTAGTCTACCATAAATGTTAACCAATCTGGTTAACATTAAGCATTTTTTTTGTTTTTAAATGGATATGTATTTTCACTGCTGTAAAATAACAACTGTAGAGTACTTACACTTTCTCTCAGTAAAGGCGTGCTTTCTAATGAAGTCGAAGAACTCTGGACTTCAGTTTTTATAAAAAGAAATATGACAGCACTTAGAAGAGAAAAACAGACCAATAAATACCAGGTCAGCTCCTAAGGACATAACAAGTAGTCCAGAGACAAAAGCTGTATTTGGAGGCATACTACTTTATTTTCATTATTGCCTTAGAATCACTTCAATATATTTTAAAAATGCAATTGCTTTTAATAGTCTTAACAAGCAACTCAAGCAAAAGCAAATAAATAGATTAGTCTTTGTATCACTTCACAGATCTCTCTTCTACATAACAGGATTGAAATGTCTCCTTTCTACAGTGTGTAGTTAAAACCACAGGTTAACAATGTTGCTTTAGTTAACACTGTCTTTTTGTACTAAACCACACATAGAATGGAACATCTGCCTGAAAATTCTGTATGGAACAGCTTAGACCTGCACGGCATTGGCTTTCTGCTCAAGGAAAAAAGTTAGTTTTCAGTTGTCTGTCCTATGTGAGTGAGGAAATACTGCTCCTACAGGGCCTCATGCATATGTGGAAGGAGAAGAGGTATTGCTCAGTCGTGCTCCAGTGCACTGAGTAAAATAAAGAAGAAAGGGTAACTTTACTGCTTGCAGGTAAATACATGTAATCGGAATGTACAGGATCTGTTTTTTATTTTTATGAAAGATATTTTAATGATACACAAATTCCTTCTCATAACTGTAAAGAGAATGTCTCCATTTGAAGAATGATTCATCTCCTATTAAGGAATAAGGGTAGGTATAAAAAGATGTCAGCTTCCTCCAGAGGGACTAGAAAACCATATACAGGCTCCACACAGGAGGCTAAAATGAAATACATGCTTTTGAACTCTGCAGAGCAACATACACAGGCATTGTGCAGCTTGCCAGGAAAACGTGTTTGGTCATGATCTTTTTCCCTGTTGATTGCTTCTCCATGATATCTCAGAAACAGGAAGGAAGCAGGTGGTGAGCTGCATGAACTCATCAAGCAGGAATAACAGTACTGCTACTATTTTCTAAGTACCTCACAAAATCACGTGCTACATTTAACAGTAATGGGTAAATAGCTGCAGCTCTTAGAAAAGAGGAAGAACAGAAGCAAAATTCATTAATCTAAGGCACTGGCTCTCTCCTAGCAATCAAGAATGGCTCCATCATCTCCATGTTCTTAACACACTTTTCTTAAAGGCATGACATTCAGCTACTGCTTAGCATGCTTACGGCAAGCCTATTGCCCCTTGGATTTAGGACCACCGTTATGTTCCTGGAAAGACCCTCCTGGCCACCCAGGCAGAAAGCAAGAACGCTGCTACATATCAAAGACCATCTTTTCTATGTGTTTGGACCAACATGTGCACTCATACAAATAATATAAACAGAAAATAAGTGTAGAAGGCCTTTCGGAAGATACTAAAGGAAGACACTGTTTGGGGGTTGCTGTAAGTGTGGTTTAACAGTTACAAGACAGGGAGCTATTAAGGACAAGAAATAATACAAAGCCTCTGGCTTCTCATGGACCTTAAAGGAACTGGGAAGGGGTCCTGTTGCATATTCTGCAGTTCAGAGGGAAGGATTTGTACCTTTAAGTGAAGTCAGATCAGAAATCTCAAAGGAGTTTCCTCACCAAGATTCTTCTAGTCAGTATTTCCTCTTGCAGAATTTGGGGAAAGTGCACCATTTGAACTGCTTTGCTAGGGAGATAATCAGCATATCACTACTTTGCCTTGAACATGCCTCCCAGCATAAAAATGTATTTTTCTGTGTTTATGAACAACCATTTCACCACTGTAATGGGTATTATACATGTTTCTATTCTGACCACCTAGGTATGGCTAGCTCATAAATTCTGCAGTAAATCAGTTTCCAAGAAATACTTCAAAACATGTACCCTCTAGTTAAATTGTCCCTATGGTTATTAAATATATATATTACATTATAGGTATTATAAGAATAGATTTTTACCTTAATAGTGAAAGCCCAGCTCCAATATAATTTAAGATTGGTCTTGATACTTCTTCTGGGTCAATTCCAAACCAACCAAACCTGAAACAATCAGTTTCACTTAGTTGCCTTGACTGCATACAAATAAATTATAACCCACTCTTGGAAATCTTTACTCATATAAATAATTCTGCTTAAGTTTATATTTTCAATAACAGATCAGTGCTTCGACTGGCTTGTTGGCTACATCTACTTCACAAAAATAATCTTTAAACTAAATTTAATTTACATTGATTTTTAAAAATATATTTAAAAATTGAAGTTTATTTATATTATCAGTCCATGCTGTAGAACAAAAAATGCAAGCAGTGTACTAGTTTTGCATTTAACAAATACATTATTTATTCCCTCAATTATGTTAGTGAACATCACTGGGCATTCATCTTCCTAATGAGACAGAGGAAACACAAAAAGATAAAATAGTTAATCTGTGTACTTTCCATTGAGATGAAAAAAGATCTTGTATGTACAATAAATCCTCTTCACTGGTGATAGTGTTTTCACTGCATAGTGAACACTGATAGTGTTCATCATTTTCAATGATGAACTGGCAATATTAATTATGTATGACTTGAGATTTAAACTAACTTACCTTGAACTTGCCCAACCTGTCAGCAAATTAAAAGAAGCCCATATCAAAAGACCAAGAGCTAAGCCAATAGTTTTAACAATAGGGACAACTGTAACATTGCCTGAAATAGAAAAAGCAAAATTCACATCAGTGAAAAACTAGACTGTAATCTTGTATATTTTTTCTTTAGATTCTGTGACTATTCAGAAGACAAATTTAGGCAACCAAAGGTGGTAGGAAATAGTATTTTATAAAAATAAATATATTAAACATGTTTTTTTCATTAATGCCATTTAAAAAGTTATTTTTGTGTGAATTTGCTGTATAAAATAAGCATAATAAAATAATGTTTTCTATAAGGATACAGCTCCAGTAGCAGAAAAACTTTAAAAGGCCAAATAGCTACCAAGCAACTATTACTTTATATATAGACAAATTTTTATCACTGTTTTTCTGCAAAGAGTTAGGATTACTTTGGGTTTCAAGAAACAGAACTTCTTTATCCTTACCTGTAGCCCACACAAAACCGCCAACCATAGCCAGAGGCCAGAACCGTGGACAATTCTGGATTAAATTGACCACCAAAGAAACTATCCATATAGAGGCACAGAGAATCCACTGGAAGAACATGCCTATGGAAAAAATCAAATGCACACAAAAGAGAACTTGTAGAATAATGCATGTGTGAATCTCTTACTATTCTATACTTTAGATAAAATAGTACAGAAAAATGTGAAAGATGCCCACCCCCTTTGTGAATTTCAGGGAACCATGTTACAAGGTATTCAAAAGATACATTTTAGGATGTGATGTTATAATTCTGTCATCTTTCAATCTTTTCCTTACCATGCATTCTTTACATGCAGCTGCAAAAAATATTTTGCGGGATAAAGTTTAAACAAACCCTGATTCTCAAACACTTTTGACAGGTTTCTGACAAAGAGGATATTCAATTACTGCAAACTTCTCTCACCACCCTAGTAGCAAGTAGCACAGATGACTGCACAGGACAAAACTCCTTCAGAGCTCAGGGCTCAGGTTCTTCCACTAATCCAAGACACTGAGAATGACAAAAACTCTGGACCAATCTTTTCTACCTTTGTAGATTCTCTAAGAGTCAGCAAGGCAGATCAGCTGATTTTATACCAGCTGAGCAAAGACTTTTGAAGTCTAGCCTTACCTTGTTAGGACTATATTGGCATAAAGAAGAGAAAGAGGTTATATGCAGCCTGTAATGCAGATACTATTATTGCAGTAACACAATGGCAGATTTATTAATCTAGGGATCTATTAATTGACTATGCATCACATAAACATGTAAATACAACACAAACCCAGTAAAGTGTTAAAATTCCAATTAGGAAATAGAAGTGATTGTTTCCTCTCACTGACTCACCAGATCAAATTGAAATTTCAATTTCTGATGGATTTTATGTTAGGTCCCCAATGGAAAGGCAATACTCTGAAGTTCAAAAACTTTTACAATATAAATAACATATTTATTTGAGAACCCCCACAAGGGTAGGAAAAATGAAATTTAAATTTTCATAGTGAAATGTTCATGAAATACACATAATCACTCTCGAAGTGCGTAACACATAAAAAGGCTCTCCTAAAGATTTGCCACATCCTAAACCATTACATTATTGCTTTATACCACAATAATAACAAAGAAAATTAAAACATTAAGGTTGTTTATAAATCTAACTACAAAAACTCTGGTATTTGCTGGCAAAATATTATTCCTATTAGCAAAAATACCAAAACCAATAAAAGAATATAAGTAAGCTTACCATCCCCAGTATCAAATTTCTTAACAGGCACAAAGTTTGTCCCAAATAGAAGGACAGCTACTGTGGATGAGGTAAAGCCAATAGCTAGATCTGTTCCATTGCTGACGTTAAAGGTACTGTAAGATTTCCCAATGTTCATCTTTGTTCTGAAGGTGCCTCTCTTTGTGAAGCTGTCTTGCTGAGGGACCTGGCAGATTCTGAAATCAGAGTGGAATTAAACATGTGGAGTATTAAGCAACCTGGTCTAGTAGAAGATGTCCTTGCCCATGGCAGGGAGGGCTGAACTTGATGATCTTTAAGTTCCCTTCCAACCTAAACCATTCTATTACTCTGTAATACCAATCTAGTTCAGAAATCTGAAACTTAAAGGACCCTACTTACCAATCTCTCAGAAGCTGGTCAGAACAGGGAAGTATATGGTAGAATCCCACCGAAAGCTGCCATAAACCATGAAGAAAGTAACATAAGAACAGATGCACAAACACATATTATCACTATCGTGTGTTTCATAATCAGCTTCACAGAAAAGCATGTCTAAAACCACACAATACCAATGTACAGATGCACTCAAAGGTTATGAGGACTTGAATCTGAGAGACCTGACACTTCAGTGAGATACGGTACCAGAATATTCCTTACTCCTGTAGCCAAAACAGGGGATCACACTGAAATGAGTGAAAAAGCAGGGGTTAGACAAAATCTCAATTGGCAGAAGCTACAGCAACATGCAGCCCTGCTTCCTGGGTGTCAGGAACTGGCACAGAGATTCTATAAATGCCACAGTGGGAGTAATATAGGATCATCAGATAACCACAGGGATTGCTGTAGCTGATACGAAATGGGAATAAAGGTTCATTTTTTTTCTGTGGGTAACAAAATAAGCTGCCTCTAAAGTTTCTTAGTTCATTCCAGATAACTATAATAGGAATGGCAAAGACTTTTTTTAATCCCGTAATACCTCTCCTTTTCTTTGAATGGGAGATTCATCTTGAGGTTACACTCAACAGAAGTACTACATACATACTTTAGATACAGATTGTGACTTTCACAGAAAAAGTGGCTCTAAGGACAACTATAACAATATGATCTTTGCATACTGAATCTTAAGACACATGTAAAAGACTAAATGTAAGAAAAGCATTTGGAAATTTACCTTCAAATGGCAGCAGTATACTTAATATGCTGTGAGTATAAAGGGGCATATTTATAGAAAAATACATGCAATCCTGTTGTTGAAGTAATGCTATTTATACTGACTCAAATGGCATCTTAATGCAGTTTGACATTCCCCAGTGTAGGTGAACTAGTTACTGTCTGGAGGAAAAAAATCTGAAATAGGATGGCAGAAATTTTGCCAAGTCTTGTAAAGGATGCTGTGACTACACTCACTGCACAAAAGGAAGAGTCGAGCTGCTGCACATCCTTTCATCTTGCTTTACCCTCCAGTGTTACCTTCTCTGCAGTCTTTAGACACTGAGAAGTGCATCTGCTGATGTTGTGCTTTTTATACAGGGCCATCAGTGTCAGCTGAAATTATTTATTTGCATTAGCAGGTGAAAAGTTCAATCCCATAACTAATATAACCATTTAGTTTCTATAATTTTTTCCTGTTAAAGGATATCAGTATATTTTTGAGTATTTAAGAAAAACACAGATGACATTTAGAAATCTGGAAAGTACAACAGCACAGGTATTCTCATTTATCTTATTTTTTCCTTCTCTCTTCATCTTTCCTGCTTACTTAGAGGATAGGCTTGTCCAGGAAGTTTTCACTGTGTTTAAGACTTCTCTATAAAGTATGTTTTATCTAGGACCTGTAGACACTAAGCAGTGCAAATAATAGTGCTGTGATTTCTTCAAAGACTGACTTCACGGGCTAAGAAACACTGTGATACTACACAAATGGATTAAGAAAGATAATGGTTTACATCAACTATCTTCATTCCATCAGCCTTGCTTCACTGAGTGAATAAATTCAATTCATTTAGAGGTAAGTAAGGCACAAAAGGTGGGTTTTGAATGGGAAGAACTTCATGCTGTTAAGAACATAGAAATAAATCTGATTACCCTGCATCTCTATGAACACTGGACTCAGTACTTTAGCCTTTAAATAAACAAGTTACTATACAGGAAATATACTAAGAACCTTTCTAATTTAAAGTGTTTTTTCAGCCTTTTTGATTTTTGTTAATGACAAAGAAATGTTACTTTTAAAGTATTTCAGTTCTGTATCTACTAAAAGAAAATCTGGATGTTGAGGGGCAATACATTTTTCTGCTTGCCCTTTATCTTCCAAAAATGGCTATGTTGTGCACACCAAAGATTGTTGCATAACTGGAGACCCAACATCATGACACCAAAAACGGAAACACAACTTCCAACTAACTATGGAAGAGCATGCTTCATTCAGACTGTTTAAAACTGTAACTTTCCAGACTCTGGGGTATTTAACTCCAAATTTGTCTAAATTTCAGACATGGCTTTCAACTCCATTTTAAAGCCTTCAAGAAACAGCTCAACCAGACAAGGCCTGAAGCAACTTGCACTAACTGTTGATACCATTGCTCTGAGCATGGAGTTGAAGTAGATGAACTCCAGAGGTCCCATTCAAGCTGAGTTATTCTACAATTGTATGTTCCTGTGTCAAGAGCAAACAATGAATTGGCATACAGCATTGACTTTTTCTGCTCATCTCTGCACACACTTTGCACATCACAGAGCTTCAGAGATCACTAAAGGCCTCTTCTCTACAATCCTATGTTACTGCCAGGTGGACTTGCAGCATACATGCCTCCAACGCATACAAGCTACCAAACGCCAAACCAGCAGCACTTCCTTAAGCTGCCAAGATACTACAACATAGCAGTTGTACCTGCAACTCAAGCAGAGACAACTGGAATTGCTGCTGTTATTGAAGGGTTCTTTTTGCTAGGTAGCCCTTACTGAAAGGCAATTCAAGCTGCAGGGGAAATACAATCTAATTTGTTTGGCACATGTTGTCCCTATATTACTGACTTCACTGGTTTATCTTACTGGAAGATTGTACTCTGTATTTTCCCTGTTTCCTCAGGAATATGACACCATTTTCTCCCTTTGCACAGAGACACAACAAATTACAACACTCACAGCAACACATTGCTGCCATCTCCACAGATGAGCATGAAATCAAGAAGCCCACCCTTGAGAACTGTCACAAGACAAATCCAAGCTGTTGTCAAGATACTAAAGAAATTGTTTACACAGATTGAAAGGTATTTTTAGAGGCTGCATGTCACACTATTTATTTGTATGTTTCTCCTATCATCTGTTTGCCACCATGGGTGGATACTTTCATCTTTATTTTAGCAGACTTCCATCAGTCACAGGTGGCTCAGAGCGCCATCCTCAACTGACACTACAACGCCTTGCTAGCTGCTCAAGAAACATTTCTTCACTTCCCTAAGATGAATGCATTTGAAGGCCATTCTTTGGGCAATATTTTCAGTAAAAGAAACAAGCACAAACATGCAGCCGAGCGGATGTTGCTTCTACAGACGCCAACACGCCCAGGGCTGGCTCCGCAGGGCAGGCCCAGGCAGTAAGCAGGCCAGGCAGGCGGGACAGGCCGAGGCTGCCGCTAAAGGCAGCACCAGGTCCTGGGGAGGCCAACTGCTCAGCAGCGCGCCCCGACCGAAACCTCGAGAGCCCCAACCCAACGTGGACACCTTTCCTGGCCGCCGCGGCCTGTCTCACCGCTCCGCTCCCGCAGCCAGCAGGAAGGCGGCCACCAATGGGCCCGCACCGCCTACTCCCTTGCCTGAGCCTGCCGCTGAACCCCGGCCCCCGCTGCTGCCCGCCCAGCTCCGTGCCAGCTCCGTGCCGCGCTACCGCCAAGGTCTCCCCCAGGCCTCCCCCCGAGCTCCGGCCTCCCGCCCGGGCCTCACCGCCCGCTGTACCGCCCCTGTCCTCGGCCCGCCTCTTCCCTATCGCTCCCAGGGCCGGAGCGGGTGGAGGCGAGCCGGCAGAGGGTGAGGCGGTCTTCCGGAGCCGTCCCGTCCGCCGATGCCCTGCGGCTGTGAGCCGTGGCGGCGGCGATCCCGTACTGTGGCAGCCCAGCGGGGCGCAGGGCCTCTCCCGGGGCACCGGCTGCCCATCTGGCGGAGGGGGAAACACTAAGAGGAATGTTAAATTTGGGTAAATAAGGCGTGATAAGAGCTTCTTTACGCCTCCCCGAGCTGAAACGCGGCCGATGAGACCGCTGTTTATGCTCAGTGGAAGTGCACCTGTGTACTTAACAAGCTGCCGCTGCTACCGTGCTGCGTGCCCTGCTTTTGGCCGAAGAGCACGGGCGCAGTTTGAAGGCAGGACTGCTGCCCGAGGGGAACGGGTGTCCGCTTTGCGCCTCCTCCCTCGCCCCGGAGGCCTCCCCGCCCGCTGGGAGCTGCTCTCATGGTTTGCATGATGTCAAAAGAGATTTTTGCCGATTTCCCTGTAAGGATTTGGCCCGGACCAGTTAAAGCGCAGACTGTTAGTCAGCATGTTTAGTCAGAAAGCAAACATTTCTCTCTGTCTTCTTGGTGTACAGTTTCCAGATGGCAGCACAAATTCATCTCCTTATGAGCACAGCACAAGCCTTCTAAAGTAATGCTTCATCTTTTGCAAATCAAATCTTCATTATCCATAATAAGGACATACGGGTTTTTTTCTCCAGATTGTAAATTCTCAGTCCCATGGATTCAGTAAAGCTAGGAGTACACCGTTTATCAATCATTTTAATGTAAATGTCTGCCCATGTAACATTTAGAGAGATGAACTGCAGAACATCTCTACGGAAACAATTTAGCTGTAATGCATCCAAGAGGAACAACATCCCATATGATAATCACAAATGTAGTCTGGGGAGAAAGAAGTATTATTATAAAGGCAATGTGTGTCTTTGTGTTACATTATTTTATTCAGAAAAAGAAAGACATTAATTTTTTACATTGAACTACCTTCACAAAGAAAACAAGAGTATGTGTAATAAGGAGCCTAACCCAAAATGACATTCTTCCAGGTGTCCAGGGACAGAGGGGTGATGACCTTTGGCTTCTGAAGAATCCTGATATTGAATAAAACGTTTTCCAAAAATCCTGCCTCTGGTTTCATTTGGAAGAATGAATCTCAGAGGAGTCATTGTCAATGGCTTCTAGTTACTGTCTCCGCTCCACTTGAACTAACACTCACCCATTCCTTGCTGTTCATCTATTCCTTGCAACTTCTTCAAACCGTGCTGGTTTTGGAGCACTGTTTTTGTCATTAATGCAACAGTTGACATGACACTGATGGTTCAAGTGAAACACCTCAAATATGGGGAGATTCTGACTCATTCGTGCTGTTTGGTTTTACTGGAATCATAGGTTACTGGAATTGAAAAGTATGAGGGAAAGGAGGACCATGAATGCACAGTATTTACTAAAATGGAAAATGGCCACATTCATGTTTCAGAGCTTTCTATGAATATAACAAGTGTCCACTTAAAGAGAGTCTTTTGTTGCAAAATGCTGTACAAACCAGCACAAACAATATTTTGTTCTTTTCTGAATTTCAGCAACTTCTGCAGACATAACTGCAGTGGGAATAACCACATGGAGACATCTTGAAAAAACAAAAGAAAAAAATAAGTATCTTTAAATCCTGTATCTCTTAAAACTGAACTGAGCGAGTGGAGCAGGAAGAAAGGGTTAGATGCAGAAATAGGAGATGTATTTAAAATTCAAACCTGATACTTGTAAAAACTGACACCATTCTGGCATTCTGGAGACAACATACTTCTATGTAGCTTTTTTGTATTAATAATTATGCATCACTGTGTTGTTATAAATTGTTTTCTCTCTTTAGTTCTCCAGTTGTTGTATTCACTGTCCCTAAAGGCTGTATTTAATCTGGATTAAAGGAAGGTCACCAATGAAAAAAGTTGTAAAAAATGAGTATGAATAATAATTCAGACAAGAAGTAAGAAGCTGTGCTTGGTAGGATTATGAAGGATGCAAAGGTGAAAGGCTATAGGAGATTGCACAGGAGAGGATGATTTATGTTTCGGAACACAGGACTTGATATTCCCATGTTCCTAACATAAGGAAAGGATAACACTGGGCACAGAATATGTGTATAGAAAGAAATAGCATGAGTTGTGTTTAATGGATGCAGATGGCAATACCAGAGATAGAGTTTAGAGCAAGGAATAAATACAGAATCCTACTGACATTACAGGCTTAAGTATGGGTAGGCAAAGTGCAATAACCTAGGTCAAAATTTGGTCAGAAAACTAGTGTTCTTCAGTCTATTCTTTAAAAAAAGGGTCCTAAATATTTCTGACCACAGAGGAAAAACCCTTTCAGCTCAGTAATGCCCGTTAGTGCCCTGCTGCAGCACTGGGTTAGTAATGGTTCCAGAAAGAAGAATACTACCCACCTGAACAATAAACATTTTCTTTTTCTTTCCTGAAAAACAAAGAAATGTTGAGTTTCCACATAAGTCCATAACCATTCCAGCCTTAATTATTTTGTGAAAACTAGTAGGACACTGGAGCAGTACACCACAAGAGCTGAAATAAGGAACATCTCTTGATATGTTATCTTTTAAAGAACCCAAATTAGAGGCAAATATCTGCTACATTAGAAGATAATGAATCCTATTTTGTTGAATTACTACCACCATCCATTCCAGACAATATACTGGTGCAGCATTTAAGGAATGAGTTCTCCCTTCTGAACATGAAAAAATAAAGGAAATGTCATTGCCATTATCACACTTAGAAAGCCTCAAAATCCCCTGAGCAATCAACACTGTACATCTGTGGGTACACCACATTTTGATTTCAAGGCTACAAATCAAATGAGGAGTGAATAAGATTTCTCCATATCCTTTTATAATTTCCTCTAATTTAAAGGTAATCATTAAAGAGTTGCAGTAGAAAGATTATATAGGTTCCAAAGTTTTTTTTAAGAAAAATGTCATAGCAAAGGAAAGCAGTTAGTAACAGGAATGGATGCTATTTTGGCACTGCTTGATTTTAATGAACAGGTTATGATGCTGTCTACATGAAAGAACTGGATGTTTGAAAACAGCTATTGCAGTGGGATACATTTCCAACTCGAGCAACTCTGTGCCACTGGCAATACAAAGTAAAATAAAAAAAAATAAACTAATTCTAAGACATTTAGAAGAAGTATAGTGGAGTAAAAACTTCATGCTGAATTATTTGCTGTCAAAATCATTATTGATCCTTGAAGGAGGGGAGCCTGTCTTGGACATTTAAAACCAGTTTGTTTGTGAGTGTGTGTAAACACATGCAATGAATGAAATTCTGCTCTCAGGCTGCAATAACCAGTTACCTGTATTTACCTTGGGTTTAGCCATATGATTTTGCTGGTATTTTGCACTCACTTTGTACTGATATTAAAAAGGGTGTAGAAGGCTGTTCTCGCTGAGAGCCATGTACAGTGTCTGTTTGGGCTGCAAATTTTGTAGCTCTCAATATGTCCCTTCATCTTTCAAAGGGACCCTCAAGCATCTAAGGCTGATCTAATAATGTTCATCTTTGGCAAGTTCTTTAAAGTATAAAAACGTTAAGCAGCAATAGCCACATCTTTACTGACTTTATTGCTAGCACTTGTCTGGAGCATTTTCACTTAATCTTTGTTTGGGATATGTCCCTTCAAATTTGAGCTAAGAAAAAAACCCAACAAACCACTTAAGTGGCCAGAGGGATTTCTTACAATCTCTATTCCTCAGATTTGAAAAAAGCATAAAGATATGAAGGCTCTTTCCCTGGTAACAGGCGCAGTTGCAGGAGTCTGAACTCAGTAGTACATATTTTTACTAAAAGTAAAGTGATATCCAGTGAAAAAATCCAATCACGAGGTTTTATAAATTCATATTGGACCAATCTAAAACATAAACCAACTCTTTAACTGTCTATTCTCTTTAGTATTAATTGAGAAGGGAATATTTTCTTTCAGCTTAAATTTCAGAGAACATATACATTATATTATTTTGCACTAAGACTATTCAAGGAGGCAGAAGTCTGAGCTTTGCCAGTGTCTCGCTGCTTAACTCTGCACAAGCTCTTAACTTCTCTCTGCCTCAACTTTTCCAGCTGTGTAGTGACTATGCTATGCCTCATTTTGGAAAGCATGAGTAGGAAACACTCCTGAGCCGTTTAATAGCATGTTTAATAGCACCTTAAAATCCACTATCGGTTTTTCATTTCTCATCACAAGAAGATATGATTACCAACAGTTCTAAAATTCAGGGGGCAGGGGATTTATTTTAAATTAAAAAAAAAAAAACCCACCCAAAACAACCAAGCGTGGAAAGTGGGAATTTGTGCAGTACATTTGCGTGTAGTGCACTAGAGGGCCCTCAGGAGTTAGAAATGGATGGAATGCACTTCTGGAAGGCACATACTTCACAGGACTTTTCATTACAGAATTGAAAATAGAAGTTGCTGGGGCTTGGTTTTGTTTGTTGCTTTTTTTTTTCTTTTTTTTTAAATAACACTGAGTTCATATAAGTTTATAGCAGTTCATATGCAAACCACCTCTCAGTACAGTTAGCTTCCAAAAAGTATGTAGCTTGCAGCAATGAAAGACCTAGATGAGAACTATACTTAAAACTGAAATATGTGTTAAGAATACTTTGAGAACGCCAGCTTTGACTAAGTTACTTATATTAACTTCAGGAGTTTTCCAGAACAAAGGATGTGTCAAGCTGAATAGGTAAGAGATTTTATATTTTTGTAGCTATATATACAACATGCACTTATTCTACCTTTGTTTCTTTGAAAGGATATATGTTCCTGTCATTTTATTCAAAAAAACTATAGCTAGATCCTGTTTATGCTTCACAAGAGCAAGAATTAACCATCTTTCATATTTAATAAATTTTGAATTGTTTATGAATTATGTGAACTATATTCATATTCAACTAGGGAAATTTGGCACTACTAATGTGTTTTTAAATTACTGTGTACATATTTAACTACTACAGTTACTGGTGGATAATATTGTATAATTTATAGCATTTCCCTAACATGAGGTTTAGTGAAGGCTTTGTCTTGTAAGAAAAAGATGATAATCTGGGTTTGACAAGCTTTTCTTCTAATGCTTGAAAACAGCTAGCTGAGACTAGAAATTGAGCCTCTAATTAATGATTTTGGTGTTTAATTATACTTTAATGAGAAAGTGAAAGATGTATCCTGACATATTTCTGTCAGCATACTGTCTCATTTAAAACTTCTGTCTCTTAAAAATACAGAACCAAAGATGCCATGTGTGGGTAATGAAATACTGCTGTTTTCTTTTTTTGCAGTTTGCAAAGAAGATAGTTCAGATCTTTTATGCTACAAGTCAGTAAACTTTGCTTACGCAGCCAGCTCCATTCATTCTCTGAAGCCAGTCACTTCCCCTGTGGTGGCTGATAAGAATTCAGCAGCTTGAGAAGGTGGAGTGTCAGCATCCTTAGTGCTAAACACTTTCCCAGGCATATCAGTAGCCTCTGTCCATCACCCATGCTGGAAGCTATTTGGAAAAGGAGAAATAGAAATTGGGGAAGGGAAATAATGCATCATCATTCTGGCTGGAGTGTATGGAAGACTTTATGCTGTTTTCACCATGTGGATTCACTAGAGAAATGACCACCTTTGATCAGCCAAGTAAAATCAAAAACTTGTTTATTTGCTGCCTGTGCCCTGCATGGTTGCTGAGGCTCTGGACTTGCAGGCGCCCAAGGACGAGGAGGAACCTGCTAGTGGGCACTGCATGCGTGATCTACCTGGGATTCCTCGTCAGTCAAGTGGGTCACATTTTACCCCAGCACAAAGGAAGACACCAAAAGATCAGTTCCAGAAGTCTCCAAGATGCAGCCCAAACTCCTTTTCTGGGCATCCCACTGGATGGCACCCTGTCACCGCCCAATTTCCAGGAACCCCAGCTTGGTGGCAATGGGACCTTGCTGCCACCCAATGTAGTTTATATCACCTTGCGGTCCAAGCGCAGCAAGCCTGCCAACATCAGAGGCACAGTGAAGCCAAAGCGCAGGAAGAAACATGCAACTCCTTTGTCCTATGGGCAGCACCTTCCAAAAGCCACTTTTACTGGCTGGGAAGAGGCCTTTGCCCAACAGCCAGGGAAGGCCATGCATTCTGCTGCCACAATGCGAGCACCAGTAGCCCTGGAAGCAAGAAAGCACAGGGACGAACACAGGCATAAAGGAATGGCAATAAGGGAGAAGAGTCACTGGAGACCTGGAGGGAATTCTGAAGCTATAAAGGCACAACCCCAGCCTGAGGAAAGCAATATCAGGATTTACAGCGAGAGCTCTCCCCCTTGGCTGAGTAAAGATGACATTCTAAACATGCGCATGCTAGCAGATTCTCGGATAGGAAGCATTCAAGAAGTATCTTCTCACAAAGCAGTCCTAGCAGTATTTGCAGGAGGTACCAGCACCACAGGAACTGCTTGTAATCAGGGACACTGTGGCATCATCAAAAGACCCCTCGACATGAGCGAGGTGTTTGCCTTTCATTTGGATAGGATCTTGGGGCTAAACAGGAGCTTACCTTCTGTAAGCAGGAGATCAGAGTTCTTCCAAGGTAACACATTCCTGTGGTTTTCAGCTTGCAGGTGGGCTGCTGAGGTTTCCTTCTCTTGCATTAACCATGGGGCCACAGCTGTGACCTTTAACTCCTGTGAGCCTGAGTACTAACCCCATCATTATAGGGAAATGAAGCTGGTGTCTGTGTGCAATTTCTGCAGTGCAGTTATTCTGTCCAAAGGATGCAGAACCTGAATGTTTAGATCAAATACCTTTAGCTGCTGAGGGCAGTAGCAGTTTCCCTTCCACGAGAGTCTGGAATGAGAAAAAAAACTAGAGGGAGTCATCTGCAGATTGCATGATGTACAGGCTGCCTGGAGAGAAACTGGTGAAAAAAAACACAACAGAAAAACCTGTGATTCAGTGGATATTTCTGGTTTTAAGTTTTCTCATTGCTTAGAATTGGCTTTAATGAAATATTGTTGAAGGCAAGCACAAGAATTCATCTCAAACAGGTGGTAGGAAAGGGGGTTTGTATTTAGTCAGGTAACCTACTCAGAGAGGTAGGGGACCTTCCTGCAGAGACTTGATACTAATGCCTCTGGGAGCTTAAAAAGTTTTTAAAAGTTCTTCCCTCTCCCTAAACCAAACTTACATTTCAGTGAATTCTGCTGTTACGTGTCACATCTGTATGTAATGCAAAGAAATGTATACAATAATACTCTCAATATGCCTGTTACATGATTGACATAAAGTTTTCAGTTGGAAATTTGATTTTTAACCTTTAGTGAAATTAAAGGTGGATTTCAGACATGTAATGTAACTTCTAAAATTGTTATCTTGTTAAACATGTCTTCAGCCTAACTGCTATTTTTGTAAGTCACAGATCACAATCCAAAAGGAGTACGTTGCATTTTAATGAATCATTGCTAAAGTGGCTGGTTATATTTTTTCTGTTAACTTCTTACTGCTGAGTCTTGCTTATACCAATACTTTTGTATCAGTCTGCTTAAAAAAAAAATAAAGAATGCCTTTCTGAAGTCTGACAGCAGGAAGATGACCCAGTGATCTCCAGTTTTTTCCTGCTTTGTAGATCATCCCTTTGGCAGCCTGTACAATAACGTGAATGAATCTCTAGGAAAACAGTTTGAAGGTTTCTGAATATTATTCATACTTCCAGAGAATGGAAGATACATTATGCGTAGTTTATTTTTAGGAACAAGATTTATTGCTACAGGGCTGTCATAAGGCATTAGGAGAGTTCAGTTGAAGGAACTCTGCATAGTGTGGCTGCAGAGATGACAGACTGCAAGCCTCTGAAAACTGCTATTAGGCTAATTGTGCATTGTGTTGCTCAGTGTCTGTCACCTTACAGTATGCTTTGGACTGTCTGGGACAGAGTGTCATTCTGCCCTCTTTAATTTGCTTTTTCTCATAACTGGCTATGTTCCTGTAGCGAGAAGAGTGTTGCTAGGTGATGAAGAGAAGTAATGTTATTTTTGTCTCACTTCATTTTTTCCAGCTAAAGGGTGAGCAGAGCATTCAGAACAGTTACTGTACCTTGTCTCTCACCATTCCTTTGGCCTGGAAATATGCTGGAGCTCAGATGCCTAATGTCTACTTGCACTCATTTCTATTTACATGCTTATGTTTGGCATAATCTGGAAAACATCTGTGTTGAGCAAATGAGCAAAAATATATTCTTTAAAATAGTATGAACAATTAGGGAGCTCATTTTTATAAGCCACAGGCATTTAAGTTAAGATTAGGTGGGCACTGTAAAGTTTTTTACAGGGCAGCTTTTGTGAATCATGGTTATTCACATGCAGTTGAAAGCAGTGCAGGATTAAGAGACTGTGCATGTGTGTATAAACGTATACAATTTCTGGGCTGACATCTCTCTTCACTACACATCCCTTTAGCTTGCCTCAGTTGTGATGTGATCTAACAGGACATGTTTGATGTAGCATTAAAATCTTAAAAAAATGGGCTTTTCAAAACTGTCATTCATTTTGTCAAAAGCAGTTTCAAAGAACTGCTTAGCAAATCCCTGTGCAGCTTCTGTTTCCCCTATTCTCACAAATCCCCTACTGATTTTTTCTTTTTATGAAGTCTAGCAAAGTACTGTGTGCAAGTACTCTGTCTGCTGCCCTTCAGTTCCCTGGCTGTAAACCCTCTTAAGTGCTAACCAAATTTTTGTATGTTATCTTTTATTCCATCAGGTATAATTCTCTCATATTTTTGCAATCACAGAATAGTTTGGGTTGGAATGGACCTTCAAAGGCCATCTAGCCCAACCCCCTTGCAATGAACACGGACATCTTCATCTAGATCAGGTTGCCCAGAACCACATCCAGCCTGGCCTTGAATGTCTTCAGGGATGGTTCATACATCACCTCTCTGGGTAACCTGTGCCAGTGTTTTACCACCATCATTGTAAAGATTTTTTCCCTCACGTAAATTAATTGGCCAAACATAAAACCTCTGGGCAGTATTATAGTCTAGGAGAGCATGATCCTGGGCATACCCAAGCAGTTGTTACTCCAGTTGCTACTTACAAGGTGTGAAAAATGTCAAGAGCTCCAAAACACCTATAAACAAAGAGAGATAAACCTATAAACT
Organism: Melopsittacus undulatus; assembly: GCF_012275295.1. Lineage (NCBI taxonomy): Eukaryota > Metazoa > Chordata > Aves > Psittaciformes > Psittaculidae > Melopsittacus > Melopsittacus undulatus. The sequence continues at coordinate 43,489,042 of NC_047533.1, forward strand.
AACAAGAAATAATCATATAGGATGAGGGACAATGGGTTCAAAATTAAACAGGAGTTCAGGTTAGATATAAGGAAGAAGTTCTTTACTGTGAGGGTGGTGAGGTACTGAAACAGGTTGTCCAAAGAAATGGTGAATGCTCCATCCCAGATAGTGTTCAAGGCAAGGCTGGACAGGACCTTGGACAACATGGTCTAGGGTGAGGCATCCCTGTCCATTGCAGGGGGGGTTGGAACTGGATGAGCTTAAGGTCCTTTCCTTACCCTAACCATTATATGATTCTATAAAACTGTGTCTAATGTGGAGAAAATGGAGGTTGACCCTTGTGTGTTTGAGTTTTAGGATGGTCATGTTAATACTGCAGGATCTAGAATCTTCATTATTTTATCACCCTAACCTGAGGAACAGAAGACATATATGTGACTTTGCTTGGTGCCATAGCCTCACCAGAATTAGTTTGCATGTACTGCCCCTAGCTCAACAACAGCATTTGCAGGGTAGGATGACACCAGTGTAAGGGCTTGAGCTACAACTGCAGTAAAGCAGGCTTGAACTTGTCTATGTCTGTTTTGCACCAGGCAGCTGTAGGGGTAGGACTTTGGCTCCTTGTATAATAGCAACAAGGCTGAGCTTTTTATTCAGCTTTTGGTATAAAATACATAGCTATTGCTGTGCAGTTTTGTTGTGCCACTTACAGAGGGCCTCAACTACTGCACGCTGACAACTACCCTCCTTCCCCCTCTGTATGTCAGTCCCTCTCATCTTTCCACACACTGTTTTCCTCTCCTGCTGATACATGACCAACAAGACTGCTGCTTTCAAATGTGGCAGTGGTAAGCTGTACTGCTTTACTGTGAACAATGAGGAGTTTGAGAAAGGACTTAAAGTACCTCATGAAAGATTTGCTCTTCTTAGAGATGTTCTCATGGGCACGTTTGAAATTTGACTATTTTGAAACTGATGTGGGGTGGATATCTACCATGATGCTTATGTTGAAGCCGCCATGCAGTGATGCATTACTTAACTGCACCTGAACCAGTTTGAGTAATTTGAGGCAGTCTAGTCTCAGCAGTTTGAGGCTTCATCTGTGTTACCTTATTCAACATAGAATACCCTGAGCAAGGGCCTAAGACATTTTTAGAAATATTTTTATGTTTAAAAATGTATAAGAATTACTGGGAGGCTGGTTCCAATACAAGTTTTGAAAAAACTTTCCCATACAATTTTGCAGATCATCTTTAGATAATGAAGCAGATATATAGATATAAAGTGGCAGATGAAAATAAAATGAAGTCATCTTAGGGCAAGATTCAGTGAGATGCAGCTGCAGCAACAGAAATGCAGTAGCCCCTTGAGTTTGTATATAAAGCTGATTAGGAAAGAAGCACAAGCAGAACACATTTATTATGGACATTTATTATGAACTTAATCTGAAGTGTACTCAGCCTCCTCAGTTTTGGCTGTATCAGTCTGGAAGCTTTAATTCTTAGCCAGCCCTTACTTTTCACCATTCAGTTGACTTCATGAGGTTTGAATCAGAAAAGCTCCACTGATTTCAGTGGTGTCGTGCCAATTCATGCAGCTACGAATCAGACCTCTTATCTGATTTAGTTCAGCACCTTTATGTTTTTCCTGCAAGTGTCAAAAATTTGAGTCACTGCTCTTTACTGAAGCTGCTGTTTCATATTCCTGTAATTCAGCTTATGTTACAGAGTTGAAAGATTTTATTTTGGCTCATCTTTTCTGTTCCCATTTCCTCCGAAATGCAAACATTTCCTGTATTTAACCTCAGTCTTAAAAATGTTTTTGTATCTTAATGGAAACTGGCAAGATTATTCATATTTTTTTAAGTATTTATATTACTATTGTTTATCATGTCCCTTTTGCGTAGACAGGAGATGTTTGTTTTGTTAGAAGACCATTTATGCATTTGGTTTGTGGAAGAATTCATGAATAGCTACATAAGCTGTTATTTGCTCAGACTTGATCCTGTAGAAAGCTGTCCCTTTTTCTTGTGACAACTCCCAGTGTTTATGTAGACTTTCTTCAGCTGGCTTGGAAAAGTAGCTTAGCTGATAGCTCGCCTGACTTGGCTAAAGTAATCTTCATTGTAAGTGATGGAGCCAAAGTCAGGAAATAGGTAAGATTTCACAAATTAATTTCCTAAATATTTATTAAGGCACCTCAGTGGAAGAAGCCTGGTTTTCAGGATTGCTCAGTGTTTCTTTTTAATATTGCATGAAACATATTTATCAGTCCTTACACTGCGAAAGCTCAATTTTATTTTTTTTACTGAGGCTTGTTCCTGTAGTGTTTCTGTGTGCATTGTGCATTAAAAATACTTTGACATTTGTTTTCAACTCTTAAAAATCATCATCAGTTCACTGGAAACAGAGAAAAATTGCATCATTATCTCACAGTGAGATAAGCTTATCTATAAGCTTTTTAATAGTTTGGTTTAATATATGACTTTGTACTTTTGTCTCTTGCTTCAAACAGAGAAAGCCTCCCATATGAATGCTGAAGGCATTCATGTCTATAGTTCTTCCATTACTGTGGTATCTGCTTTTAGATCTAGTATAAGACCACATTAACCAAAGGATGTCAAGTTATTAGTCTGTGGCCATTTTTCCTGCCACATCTGTAATATAGTATAGTTGCTGGTCTTGAGCAACGTCTAAGGAATGATCGAGTAAGACTGACAGTATTGCACTATACTGATGGTCTGTTTTTCTGTTTTCAGATGGTCAAGCCTGTCCTGTTATTCTCTGGGATTCCTCACTGAGTCCAATAGATAACAGTACCCATTCTTCAGTGAGATTAACGTGGGGGCAATATCAGCAGCTATTGAAGCAGAAATGCTGGCAGAATGGTAAAGTTCCAAAAGCTGAGTGGGGCTGTACTGAAATTCATCATCATGAATGGTCCAAGATGGCACTCTTTGATTTTCTTCTGCAGGTAAAATATTTACTGAATGCAACTATCTGCCTCAAAAGTCATATGAGCACACATAGGAGACTATTTTTTTTTTTCCAGTGAAGAAGAGAGGTATTTGTACCATTTGAACTTTTTTTTTTTCATTTGTTTCTTATGATTTAAATATCCAAAATTAGATTTATAATCAGGGAATGAGATCAGGGGCTTGACTGACTCACTTTCTTAAAAAAAGGAAGCAAAAGCTTTTGTCTTTGCTTTACTTTGCTTTGGTTTACTTCACCTTGAGGCAGGCATACTGTTTCTTCTTGACTCCTTAGTCTCCCCAAATGTAGTTTGTGACTATGTTCACCACTGTAAGCCTCTTTCAACCAAGTAGTGCTTCCTGCCCCTTCCAGTCCCCTGAGGTCATTTAAAGGGTTTTGATCAGCTGAAATCTGGATCAAGATAATAGCTATAGCAGCTAATTTTCCTTCCTTTTAAAAATAGAGCCAGTGACTAAGGAAAGAGTAGAGCATCAAGTGATTAATGATATGGCTGCTGTTCTTTACTTAGGTATTGCACGTAATCATTAGCTCTCCAGATAAGACCCAGCTAGGGCTCTGTCCTGTAGGATCATGGTGGCTACAGTTACAGCAATTAGCAGAGTATTAATACACTCCCTGTAATAAGGATTGAACTGAACACCTGGTTGGAAGCTAATTTTATGGCTTCCTGAGATATGGCACTACTTCCAATTGTCCTTACCTGCTAAGACAGATCCAGGTGGCTGAGCCTCCTGCAACACTTGCTGGTTTATTTAAAACTTCAGCTAGCACTAGGTAAATTTCTGCAGACTCGTTATGTTAACCAGAACATTTAGGTCTTCTCTAAAAATATATTATCACTCATCTAATGACTCCATCTTTAGTCCCACTATGAGCAAATAATTCTTAGAAACAAGTATAAAGTCATATGTGGATTACTCTGATACTAAACATAGTAATACCCCTATAGGAATAATACAGATTGTGCCAATGTTTTCATGCCATTGTCTTCTTATTGAACAGTTTAAAGATTCTCTCAAGTTCTGCGTTGATTTTAATTTTAGAGTCTTCTAAGACAAGTTTTTATTATTCATAATAAACCTCCTATTATCCAGAAGGAACATTCAGTTAAAATAATATACAACAGGATTGAGCTTTACCTGACAAAAAAATTACACTTGTAATAGTAGCTGCTATCAGAGTAATGCATACCTGCAGCTGCATACCAGACAAGAACGTGCATACCAGAAAGTGAGTGAAAGTGGATCTTATGCTTCTTAAAGACTAAAATTTTATCTGGGTTCTTTCAGATTTAACTTTAAAGTTTATCAGCAATAAAACATGAAGACTCTAAACCAAAAAATGCCAAGAAGGGGTTCTAAGTTTGAGGAAAAAAAAATGAATTCTGTGCTTCATGAGCCATTCAGAAATAAGAATGATGGAAAGTATTCTCTGTTAAATCTAATTCCCTCAGAAGAACAAGTTTGGTACCTGTGATAGGTGTTCCTAATCTCTGATTTCAAATACCACAAACATGGGAGCAGGCTAAAAAATGCTTATAGCTGACTTTTACTTGCCTTCTGCAATAACTCAAGTAAAATAAGATCATTAAAAATAAAATGGCTCCTTTAATTTTGGGGGTTTGAGCCTCTCATGTACATAAGTATATAACAAAAAGCAATGGTAAAATATTAAGGTTGCAGCATCAATTCCAGAGTTCCCATCATTCTGTCTTAACACAGGAATGATGCAAAATACTGTAAAATGACTGTAATAATATGGTTTCCTCATCTATTTAATGCATGTAAAGTGTGGTGCAACTGGATTAGGGCTATACATCAAAAATGCATCTAGAGAGGCTCTCCTTCACTTTTGGCAGAGCCTTTAGATGAGTTGAATGAGATCACATGAGCTAGAACACTGCAAGCAAGCAGGGCTCTGGTACCTGCAGATGCTAAATACTGCTCATGGAAGGAGAAAGAGGAAGAGAAATCTGTTTCATCATGATTTTCACTTCTGAAAACCAACATTTCTAACAAGACTGGTGCCAATAGCACTAGATACTTAAGAAAAAGCAAACTAACTTGCAGACTTTCATTTGAGGAAGAAAATTAAGAGGCCTTTTCAACACACGGTATAGTTCTACATCAGCAGAAGAGCCTTTGCTGGTCACAAATGTAAAAGTATAATTTTAGAGGTCTTATGTGAAGACTAATGCTTTTATGCTTAGACCAGTTTGAAGAGTTTGCATACAACAAACAAGGACAGAAATAATTATTTACCTTTGCTAAGCTGCTCATTAAGACTTAGATGCACTGTCCAGGCTTCCACTTTGCAAGCACCTGCCAGCAGGAGCTGGAGCCTGGAACAGCCCCACTGCAGGCAGGACAGGCAGGGTCAGCAGCAGGAGAGGCAACCCAACAGGGAAGGAAGCTGCAGGTCCATTGATAGCCGAGTAAGCGTAAGCCACAGACAGAGCCGCAAGCCGGCTCCAATGCGAAGAAACAGGAATCAAGCAGCAACAAGAAACAAGCAGCAATACAGTAGCATCAGGTAGCAGGACAAACAGCAGACACCACCTCTCTCAAGGGCTCAAAGAAAGGTTGCAGTTCCAGGCCTGAACTTAAATGGGACTCCTGGGCCCATCAGAAAAGGGGTGTGTGGTGTGTGTGTGTAGATCCCAGGTGAAGCTGCTTAGGGCAATTAAGGCCTATCTGTGTGCTCAGGGCCTGGCAATGTTGCGTATTTACTCCTGTCTTGTCAACAAGGGTAGAAGCACTTTCAAGGAGTGATTTATTCTTCCTGCATTAGATGATTATCCTAAAATGGCATCTTTTGCTCTGGGGGGTGCCTTGCTCTTGTCATTGTTTATGAAAGGGAACATAAACAACTAAGTCAGAAGAGATGCTTAACATTTACACCGCTAAAGTTAGACCAGATGTATTTCTTCCTGTTAAGTGCTGTGCAATGAATAAGTGAGGGTTCATATAGGAAAAAATAGCCTAGATTTTCATGTCATTAAAGTATATACCACAGTAACTCAGGGAGTCTGCTCTGTGACTATAAATGTACTCATCTTGTGTTTTGTAGCTTCTGGTGATTTGCTGTGCCCCTTACTAATATTTTCAATTATTTTGCATACTATTAGTCTGTTAGGTCCCACAAAATGGATACTCTGTGTGTGTGTGTGTGTCAGGCTGTGCTATTTCTATTGTTCTCCAGTAGAGAAAACATAAAAGAACTGCAGCCTTCTGAAAAATTGGGATTGTATTCACCATCTTTTTATTCTAGTTATGCAGTGGTATTGTTCCACTATTTCCAAAGAATTTCTACTGGCAGAAATCATGACTATAGCATGGATGAAATACAGTCTGAGAAAGCTCTTCTGACAATACATGAAGTACGGGGACCAGGTCTTCATACCATTTCACTGCTGACTTTAATTATACTTATCCTAAGCTTGTTTTCCTGTCAGCTGTGTTAGTGAGCAGTATCTCACAGTGACACTTTGCCCCAAATACTTTGATATTGTTTTCACTTGGCACTCTGCTGTACTTTGTTTTAGATCTATAGTCGACTAGACAGAAACTGCTGTGGATTCAAACCTCTCAGGGAGGATTCCTGCATGCAGCAAGGACTGAAGCTGAAATGTAGTGATCAAGATGCTGTTCACCTTACACACATAGTTCAGAGACACCATGACCAGAGGCACTTGGTCTTTATAGACAATAAGGGTTTCTTTGACAGAAACGAGGACAATCTTGACTTCAAAATACTGCAAGGAATCAATGAGTAAGTTTTATTAATTTTGTAAAAAGATTGATATTTTCTTCCCACTTTGAGCAGGACACACTAAGTTACTGAAATAGATATCATTGGCCTAAGACATTTACAGAGTGTGTCTAAAAGTGTATGTGTAATCCCACTGCTGTAAAAGATACAATTAACATGTATATGGACTTTTAGCTGAGACACAGTCTATATTCATAGAATTGATTTCTAAACCATAACATAAATATTACAATTCATAGTGATGGCAAAGGTGATGAATTTCTTTTGTGTTTTTCCAGATTCCCTGAATCTGCAGTTTCAGTGCTGAGGAGCCAGCGTTTACGTGAGAAGCTGCTACAGTCCTTGTTCCTTGACAAAATATACTGGGAGAGCCAAGGAGGCAGAAATGGGATTGAAAAGCTTATTGATGTAGTAGAAAGAAGGTCCAAAATTCTTCTTACTTATATAAATGCACATGGAGCCAAAATATTGCCCATGAATGATTGAAGCAGTCTTGTTTCTGTCTGAGAGTCTTTAAAAAAATTTGTATGAACCAAAACCTGACAGTAAAATTAATTTAATTCATAAGATTATTTAATTTTTCTTCCCCCAAACTTTGAAGTTTATTTTTAAATAAGAAATCTTACATGGTTTTAGAGCAACATTTAAATGTCAGCTACAACTCAACTCAGTGCAGGTTCTTCTGTCACCAGTGAAATGAAATGAAAAATAACCAACTGGTAAAATAAATAATGTAATAATAGTATGTAGGTACCATGAACACTTCTTCTGTTAAACGGCTTGAAAATTAACAAAGGGATTTTCATTACATTAAACTGAATTACTCTTACTTTCCTCATTCAAGTCAGTATTATTGCAAATTTGAATGGGAGCAGATATTTTTAAGCACTTAATACATTGATGAAAACTGTCTCATCTTGCTGAAACATATCTAGTACAGGAATTTGGTTTTTTTTATTATAAATATTAAAATGCCAAAATATCCAAAGGCTTATTTTGTTTTATTTTATTTTGATCTTTGAAATCTGAGGACTAAATTTGACTATTTTAATTGTAGGAGTGTTTGCACTGGACAGGTGAGAAATTTAAAACAGTAAGAACATGGCTTTAACAACAATAATTAATTTGAGAAAGCTTTTACCTGTCCAGTATGGAGTACAATTTGTCATGAGTTGCTTGTTATAGTGTACTATTTTCAGTACAGGTTGTTTGGATGTATAGGTGGATATTCTGCCTATTGATTAGTTGTCTATTGATTAACTGACATAATTGTCCTCTATTACCATTAGTTTTAAAAAAGAAGTTCATCTTTAGCCTTGTGTGAATCTGGTGCTAAATAAGTGTGCATTTTGCAGAATTCTTGTCTTATTTTTTTAGACTATTATGAAAAAGCAGACCTACTAAGGATGTGAGAGTTGTTAAACTCAGCACAGAAAGCATTTGTGCTGCTTACTCATCTCTAGCCAGAAGTTCAGGGTCTGGTTTTCCATTAAGATTGACCACTGCAGGGGGATAATTCTAACTATACACCCCAAGTATCGCTGCAGGTAAACTAGTTAGGGAAGGCTGGATAAGCACTTTGGATTCTTAACCTTCATCTACTCCAGAAATAAAATGCAAACTGATATAGTCTGTCATGACATATACCTTTTACCTATCTATTTAGAAATACTCATACCATCTTTCTAGAGAAATATCTATTATCTTCTTGCCATAAGATAATGCCAGAAGTTGAATACTTTCATAGCTATTTTTTCTTTATGTATAGTAAAAAAATACAGGGTGTATAAAATTTTAAAATACTTTTTAAAAGTGCTTGTGTAATGATATCAATGAGAAACTAAAATGCTTTGTGTCAATGTTAATGTGGATGGGTGAATTTTAAGTAACTACAGTTCCACTGCAGCTGAAACAGATTTTTTTTCTTAGTATCAGAAGAGGTATTAACAATAATTGCATTACTAGAAGAAACAGATCTCAGTATAAAAGCAGAGTTAAAATATTTAGTAAAATTTTAACAGCATGGCCATCTAATTAATCTTTTATTTTGTTCTGTCAGCAAAGGCAGATATATTTGTAAAAAATTCCTAGAACTTAACTATTGCCTTGAGAGCACATGTTTTAGAGTGCCTTGGACTTCTTAATAGCACCAAAGTAGAGTTTTATAGGATTTTCATGTTATCCCTTTCTTAAAATATTGTAATTTATTAGCCAGGCAATTTCTATCAGAGAAACAAAAGTATTACTATAGCTTGCACTGTGAACAGAGTCTAGAAAAAGAAATAATCAGCAGGATCCATTTCACATGGAATTGGTGTTGCAGTAAATTTCACTTTTTAATGATCATTATGATCAATTTATCTCATTCTTTAGCCTATCGGTTTTCTTTCTGCTAGATACCTGTTCAAATGGATTATTATATGCTGCTGGGAGTAAAAGAAAGGCATGACTCTCAGCTGCTTTGAACTCTGCTGAGGGCTAAGTGAGAATACAAGAATGCACCTGATCATGAAAAACGTGCCATGGGAGCTTTGCCTTCTAGATTCTCCCTGTCTTTAGACTGCACATCCTGATGCCAAGTCATTGCCTCACACTGCCCAGTTGTACTTTTTTCCAGAATTGACTCATTGCCCAAGAAGAGAAAAAAATCAGGACTTCTTTATCTTTTCAGGTCAGGTAATTTATTTTTATGGTGATTACTTGATGCATTCTTCTCCATTTCTTCTGGGCATAGGCTATCGTTTCCTTCAGCATGATACATCCTCTTTTTTTTGCCTGGCAGTTCAGTGCCAGCTCTTAAAGCAGCAATGTAATTGCCAGCTAGTAAGTAATTTCCCTGAAGCTGCCCTGGAGCAATGTCTCCCGGTAGTCCTGAGTTTAAGAAGTTCAAATAGCCATGATGCTGTGCAGCACTTGAAAATTTGACCAAGCATGAAAAGTGTAACTGTAAAGAGAAGATATTCTGAAGACAAATCCTGCAAATGAGTGTCCTTAGGGAATGAATGATAATTTTTACTAGACATTTTTGGTGGCAGAGGCATACAGATCAAGTTCTTGTTAAAGCTAATTCACAGGGCAAAACAATATCTAGACTTACATAAAAAGTACAAGGAGAAGGATAGGTGCATATCCCTGTGCTGCCCAATATGGATCAGAAAGGCACATAAAGGCACCATCTTCTCGGAGCTGCTGTAGGCACCAGTGAGTCCAGAGCGAATGGCCAAGGCAGACTGCGATGCACACATGACACTTACTAAGGGTGAGGGAATACTTTCTCTGAGTGTCTGAATTTGGGTCTAGGGCAAAAAGTTCTGTATCCTTCTTTCAGCTTACAATAGCATCTTAGTGTTGCCCTGTGTGCAGCTGGAGGTTCTGCTTTCTGTGCTGTGTTGATGGACTGTATTTTTTATGCATACAAACACTCTTTTAGTCTTCAGGGAAGTCAAGAGAGGCTTTGTGAGATTGGGCAGTGGAACTGGACTGTAAATTGCTTCTAATTCTCTAGCATTGATAACGAACTCCAGAAAGTGCCTTTTCTCCATAGTGTTTATCCTGTTGCCGTGGAGCTTGGTACTTGAATCCAGTATTGTTAATAACACAAAGTGTGATTGCGATAGTGGTTATGAGTTCAAAATGACAAATTTATACAAAAGGAACACTTTGCAGAGCTTGTCTATTTCCTGCTACTACATTAAAGATATCTGCTCTCCCTTCAGTAACAGGAGTAAAGTTCATTGGGAAATCAGTCCACTTCCTTTTAAAGCAGTGTGACGTTGGACTGACATTCCTGCGCTGTAGCCTAAGTAATATTAACCAACAGGAAAAAACCCAAAGAAGCCTTATTCTACCTATAGTGGTGACTGACAGAAAGCCAAGAAACTGTGTTTTAGCCATCTTTGCTGGGCTGTCTTCCATTTATGGGCATAAGGGATCAGACAAAGATTCATGTTGCACATTACTCAGAAGGGTGTAACCAACGGCAACAGTCCAAAACCTGTGGGTAGGAAAAGACAGTTATGTCATTCTTGAGTCTGCCTGAAAGCCAGAACCACATGAAATGGAATTACTAAGAAAGTCAAGAGAGTTTGCTGATTTCATAACAGTGGAAGACAGAGCTTAAAATAAGTAGCACAGGCACAGATGCTTTAGAATTCCTCAGGAGCCTGCCAGCAACTTAATAATCTTGAATGTTTCAGAAGCTGAGGACATGAAAACTTTTGTGGAGCACTGTCAGAGCAGTTTCCTTCTTTTTTTGGTGTGTATTCTTTAATGCACTATGTTAGAAAAGATAAATTCCATGGTTTCAAATGAGCAAATACAGATTTAGGGTACATTAAGGGACAAGATTCCAGTAGCAATTCTGGGAACACATTAATGCAAGTGCATGTATGTGAACACAAACATACGTGTGTATGTATATATACCTTGGCTTGTTTCTATAAAATGGTCAGTTTGGCTAATAAAAAGTTGTTCATACAATTTCCCGTTTACTTGTAGAATTGTATTTGTAAGTCCAATTTTGGGTGTACACAAGTTGAAGTTTAAACACAACATTATTACGAATGAAACTTTCGTTCTGAAAGAATTAACTCTTCCCTTGCTAAGATATTTCTATAATCTTGAAAGTTTTCTACTTAACAATTGTAGAGAAAAACAGCAATATGTTTTTATCTGAGTTAAACTGCCAGAGTGTTATCAACTGAGATATTTTTATTGATTTTTATATTAGATACTGAATTTCCACTTTCTTTTGGAATTTTGAAGTCAATTTAGTTGTCTCTTTATGAGTAACAGTAAAAGCATTATCACAAGTAATTAATTATTTTAATATCTGCTGCTATTGCCATATAATGTCCAGGAATATACAAAATAAAATAGTTATTTTCACCAGATTGTCAGTTCAGACCTGTAAGTTGCTTTAATAAAACTGTAATACATACTAATGTAATATGTGGGTCATTAGGTGCTGTTTATAAAGAGCTATGGCCTAGAAACTGTTTCCTCAGAGACACAGTCCAAACCAGGTTATGAAGGTCTTCCTGTGGAAATATTTTCTAGCTGTGTACTCACAAGACTTGTAACTCTTTCTTACTAAACTGATACACTGTAGCTGTGGAGCTTCTGGTTGTGGCAGCACTAGCATTTACTGCCTTCTTTAGCCATTCTGACAATGCCTGCTTACACAAACACTGAGCAGAAAAGGCCATGCCCATTTATGATGCCAGAACAAAAGTATTGGTCAATGACTGGTAAATGTTATAACAGCCCATGAGCAAGTACAGGAATAGGAGAAAGACACTGAACTCCACATCAAATAGAAACTTGCACAGAGATAAAGTAGCTCAAGAACTTCTGGTCTCTGAAGTTTACATTTTTTCCATGATCCAAGAGAGACTAATGGGAAACACAGAAATGTTGAAACATTTTTAAACATTCTCTTTCCCACACAAAGTAATTTAGTTTGTTTTATTAAAAACATGATTTATTTTTGCACATTACTAAATACTTCAGGCTAAATTCTATCAGATATATTTGTGTATATTCATTACAATTCCACTGAATTATCCCCTTTCCAGATAATACAGTTTAAGTCAGTTAGGTTAATCCATATTCTCAGAGATCAGAGCACTGAACCCTAAGACCAAAAGGTGACCTTAGGAGAGGGACAAATAAGGAGAGTTGCTTAGCACAAGCTAAGCTTATAGCACGGGTATAGAACTTGGCATGCAAGAACCTCATGAAACTGAGTAGGTCCAACCCAGCAGATGAGATTTGGTATGGGTTAATATAAAGGCTTTAGTTTGTCACTGTTTAAAACATTGGAGAGGTTTTAAATCTTGGATTGTGTGTGCAGCCTCGTCTCTACATCTCAAGACGTATAAACTGAAGTTAGAGTCAGTAGGGAGAAGAGAAACTGAAGTGTTCTGAAACAGCTGTCTTTTGAGAAGAGATTTCTTCAGTCTGAAGATGAGAAAGCTGGAGGGGCCTATAGTTTAGGTTTGCAAAATCATGAAGATGATGGATGAGGTGAATACAAAAAGTGTTATTCAGCAAATCTTGCAACACCAGAGATGTGGAGCACCCAGTGAAACTAGTATCACTTTTAAGCAGATAAAAGAAAGTTCTTCACATAGCGGTATTGAGCTTCTGGAAGTTGCTGCCATGAGGGACTGTAGAAACTGATAGTACCAGGAGGTTCAAAGGGAATTAGACAGATTGAAGGACAGAAAGTTTACATATGGATTTTGTAAGAATTAGGTAAGCTCTCATTCTCTAAAATTTTTAATACAACAGTTCTAGATGCTGGGGAATATAAGGGGAAGGGGTCACATATACTGCCCCAAGCTCATGTGCTCACCTCAAGTTGCCACAGTATTACTGGGCTAAGTAGCCCACTGGTGGGACCCAGAGGGGAATTCCATGTTTTCTTGTACCTGAAGGCTATTCAACCAGGTACAATGTTGTAAGATGTTTAGACCTTTTCCCTAGTTAGAATATATATAATAACTTGTAAGAATAGAGATGCTTGGTATGGTGAGTCTGCGTTGTCATCAACGAAAGAAAAGAAAGAAAGCAGATGGCAATAATCTAATGCCCAAGAACGGTTTTCCAAAAGCAGTCAATTGCATTTTGTTCTTTTGGAAAAGACAAAATGCAGAAAAAATGCAGAAACGTTTTTTCTCCAGTGCGATGCATTGTCTTACCTGTATTTGGTACTGGGTTTACCAATGCCATAATTTAACTGAATCAGATCTTGAAATAAGTGGCTTTCTCTAAAAATTACTTCAGTTCCAGTAGCTATTTCCTTTTAGCCTTCTGCAGTACATTTACTTCTTATTTAATCATTTGGTTTCAGCGTTCACTGTTGAGGAACATTATCTGTATTTCCTTCCATGGAAAAGCTGGCATGGCATTCCATTGAGGTCTGTTAAGCTGTACAAGCATGGCTTATCAGAGGTATTTTTCAGCTGGCTATGAGAAACACTTTGAGATTTGGATGGAATTTATTAACTGTTAAGGAAAATAGCACCAGTGTGAAACCCAGCCTTATGAGCTGTGAGAACTGTGTCTGACAGATGGTAAAAGCTGGCAGTCCAGTGAGATGCGCTACTCTGGGAATTCTGAAACAACTGCAGGTCATACATCTTAATTTTCAGATATACATGGATATATCACATACTTAAGACATGGTCTTTTCTGGTAGCCTAGGGTTTTTCCTACCTTAAGTCTCCTGAGAAAGAAATATGCAGTCAAAATGTTAAACATGAAACTGACTGAAGCATACTGTGTAGGCAGCTGTGGCATAGTCACCATAAACCGGTGATACCCAAACAGAAGCTAGACCTGCCTTATAAAAAACATCATGCTGAAGGAAGACAAAAAGATTCATCTTGTTAAATATGACAAGACCTAGGTTTAAAAAACTCTCACTGTGTGAGAAAAGCATCTGAGATTCTTTATCTTAGACAGGGTGCCCAGGCCCGCATGGCTGTAACAGATCTCTCCCCAAACTCTCGTTCACTCATTCTGCTACCTTTTTTTGTGATCACATGGACAATCCCATAATCGCAGCTGTCACTGGCCTATAATATGAAGGTTAGTGAATTCAAGAGAGCTCTTTAAGTTTGAATACTCAGGACACTCAAATCTTGCTGATGTAATAGGCTTAACCTTTCCTCCTTCTGGAGCTAAACCACTTAGATGAAAACCGCTAATACTGCACCTGCAGTTTTTATTTTGCACCTGGTTGCTACAGGATGTAAGCCTCTTTTGCAGCCAATAAATACATATTTTTTTTCTCCCTTGGTGATGTTCAGTCATGTGAAGCATCAGTACCAGTCATCTTTCAGATTTCAAATACAAAAGCAACTTCTTTTTTTCTTATCATATCTTTTCCTTCCATATAATATTCCTATTATAGCAGACACTGCTACTATCCAAAATTGCAGTTGCAGCTTGGCTACGTAAATGCCTGGATAGAATCTCCTAATTTATTTCATGTGTATCATTATTAGAGTGTATCTAGCTGAAATTCTGAAAAGGGGGCACAGGTGAGAGATAAGCTGTGGTGAGTCTGGTGTGAGAGAATATGAAACCTTTTATCACATGGGTAATCCACAAATTACAGCTGGCTCCATCTTGACTGATCACTATTGCAGGGGATCTCAGCTAGCCCATTCCTCCTGCTGTGGGCTCCTTTTCTGCTGTCAGTTTCTTTTGCAGTTATTCAGTTCCTGTTGCACTTTTAACTACAAGATTTCCATTACAGGGGATAGAAGGCTTTGTAGCATAAAAGGGAAGGGGAAATTAAAAATTCCTAATACATACACTAAAAATGCAGTGTGTCATGTTCTTAATAATCAGACTTGAAAAAGTTGTATTATGAGAAGTTATGGTTCTGTTTGAGTGCTGTTCTGCTTTTTTCTGGCCTTCTTGAGAGGAAATGCTGACTTGGGGATTCTTCCATAGTCAGCTCACTGCCAGCTACCTGAGCTGTTGCTTTCTAGAGTTGCTTTCTAAGTGAGGTGTGAGGATTTTTCTGTCTAGCTGCAAAAGTCACTGCACTGGGGGTGGGAGCTGGGGCCTGGGCTGATTCATAGGATTTATACCTTGTTGCATAGTGCTTACAGTACTTGCTGCTAGAAGGAGTGCAAAATACCAACAAAACCTATGCTTCTAGTCATAGTATCATAGAACCATACATGGTTGAGGTTGAAAGGGACCTTAAAAATCCTCTGCCATGGGCAGGAACACCTTTCACAAGACCAGGTTGCTCAAAGGCCCATCCAGCCTGGCCTTGAACATTTCCAGGGATGGGGCATCCACAGCTTCTCTGGGCACCTTGTTCCAATGTCTCACCACCCTGAGAGTAAAGAACTTCTTCCTTATATCTAATCTGAAATTTCCCTTCTTCACTTTAAAGTCATTCACCCTTGTCCTATCACTCCATCCCTCGTAAAAAGTCCCTCTCTAGATTTCTTGTAGCTACCCATTTAGGTACTGGAAGGCTGCTCCCTGGACAACCTGGAGCCTTCTCTTCTCCAGGTCGAGCAAGCCCAACTCTCTCAGCCTGTCTTCTTAGGAGAGATGCCCCAGCCCTAGTCATACTTGAATGCTTGCTTGCTTGTTATCAGCATGAACTAAGCCAATAAGGCAACTCATGTGACAGAAGTGTTGATATATTCTGAGAGCTACAAAAGCTCAAAGAATACAAGAGATTAAATCCCCATTAAAATCACAGCTTTCCACTTCATTTTGCTTTACATGCTCATGTCTAAACTTGAACTTGAAATGCTAGTTTGCAAGTAGCTATAATGTGCAAATACAGCTTTTGTCAACTTGTTAGTGTTTGTGTTCCGAGCAAGAGATCCAAAAAGCAAAGAACAACAGAGTAAAGCTTACGCAGTGTCAACAGCATACTGGGAAAGAATTCTTCACCTCTGTCAGTCTTATCTGAGGATAATCTGCATGGCCATGGAGAGCTGACACATATTTTTTTGTTACACTGTTGCTTTAGTGCTAAGATTCCTTTGATTTTCTGCTGTCAGCTTTACCACCCAGTATTGATTTACTGGAGCTTTCACAATTGCTGCCTTTCCTGCTAAGAAAACAGAACTTACATGTGTTTCAGTACTTCTTGGCACCCTGCCTCCTACATATAGTTTAGGGTCAAGTTTTCAGCCTATGCACTTTCCCTGATTTTAAGCATAGGTAATAGCGTAATTAGCAAGGACAAATAAACCGTTTTCCCTCTTGGATGGGGAAGAAGTCCTGCCAAAAACTGTGCAAATATGTCTTGTAAGGACAGACTGCAAATCATCAGAGAAAAGCATGCTCCAGAAGTGTAGGTCTGAAAACATGATCTGATATTCATTCAGTTTTGCAAAAACAACTTATGAAGCTCAATATCATGGCTAGCCTACTTTCTAAGGACTGGATGAGTGTTTAAGAGGACGAATTTCCTTGAACAAAGGCTTTTGTAAGTTGCCATCCTCCCTGCCAACCTCTGATGACAAAATCCTGGAAAAGTCCTGCACTTTGGATGACTTTCACTGTGGGATCTAGATAAAGGGAGGCCACACTTTCTCACATAGCTGGCTCTAATCTCCTCTCCCCCAGACTACCTCCCATGGGGCCACTCTAGCAATCTCAGTTCTTGAAGCAACCATAGGATTGTGTTGCAACACAGTATATGGTTAGCTTTGCTAGATTTTGTCTCAGTCTCATGTTTCGCCTCCATAGCAAAGTCCTTATTGACATTAATGGCAGCAAAGGTTGTATCCTGTAAGGTTCAAACCTGAACCTCCAGCTCCAGAGAAACTTCTGTAATTACATGTCATATTCCCAGGCTTTGTTTCCTATTTCTTACTTGGCATACAGATATCACCAAGATCTGTTCAAGCATTCTGGACAGAAATGAAGCATGCAACTTCAGTGGAGAAAAAAACCTTTTCCTATTCTTGTAAACCTAAACCGTTGGTCTTTATAATGAGTTGTGCTTAAAGCCCAATTGAACTAGTGCATCTCTTTCCTAGGGATGATGAACGTTGCTGAGACCAGAACTTGGTTCCTCCAGATGTCAGGGATCTGCTCTGACCTGAAGAGTTTTCTAGTGAATTTTCTGAGTGCTAGTTGGAATGGGGTCCACAGAAGAAATTCAGAAATATCCATTTCAAAAAACCTATTGTAGTGGTTGCTTCCCAACTGTAATGATTTATTGCCCTGTAGAAAGGTTACCTACATTCAAATACTATTTAACAGTGGAGGATTTCAGTCCAGGTACTTCTCAATTCACAAGTGTGCTCTAACCATTAGGATCCTTTGGAAAAGTACCACTTTTACCAAGCTTGCAGCTGTTAATTCCCATAAAAATAGGTGATTTCCTTCACCTTGCATGTACACATCCAGTTTTCAGCATTTCCTTCTGGCAACATTAGGAAATTGTCCAGTCAGCATGCTGTGTTTTGTGGCAATTTCTCACATTGCGAATCATGGACAAAGAAGAGGCTAGCCATGCAATTTGTAAAGAAGATAGCTAATGGAAGATTAGGTAATGTGAAGTTGTATCTGGGTTCTCTCTCAGTTTACTCAGCTCCTCCCTAAATACTAACAATCTTTAAATACACCCCTGGGCATAATTTCACAAGAATGGAAACTTTGAATGATCCACATTAGTTCTTTATGTGCTCCTAATGAGGTTCTCGTTCTCTTTTATACTGGTGCTTTTTAGCAGAGAGCTCTTTACAATAACTTTAACGTAAGGTTTTTCAGCATGTTTAATGATCCCAAGATATATTCTATACTTTCTAAGTAATGATTTTTCAGAAGCACAACGGATAACAGTGAATTGCTAAATTTGACATGGTGTGACACAGCTTTCCATTAGCTCCAGATACAGAATGTACCCCTCAGAGGCATGCTGTGAATGCTCTCTGAGGGTCTTGCAAGAACCCAAGGAAATAAACACCTTATATTCTTATCCATACATGAAGTTATTACTTGTGGTTCATGTTATATTAATGATACTTTTCATTTAACAAACAATACAAATATTGTTCCACACATTTTGCGTATACAATTTAGAATTGTTTTTCATCTAAACCAATTTAGCAGCCTCCTGTGTAGAAGGATATGATAAAGTAAAAATTGCTAATATGGTTCATGCGGAAGGACATTAATGCTTTCTGGCAAATCATTCACTTTTGAGTTTATAAAAATATGTAATATAATTTTTTGTCTAAGGAAAGGTCTCTGCTTTTTCAGGTTTCCTAATCAGTTCAAAAGCTGCTAAACTGTACATGCTACATTCCACATAATGCTGCAGTTTTTAGGTGCAAAATAGTATGCATCCAGCATAGCAGAATATTTATGTCAGAAATACAAAATACATTTCCAGCTAAAACAGGATATCTAAACTCTTTGGATGCTGCCATTTTACCTTAAGGTCATTCCTCTTTTAAAATCTAGTAGAACATTCCCTGAACACTAATGGCAGTAGTCCCGGGGAATGTGGTAACCATTGGCTCAGGCTTGTGATAGTGAATGCTCACGTGAGAGTCAGGCTAATCTGTGATCCCCAGCATGGTGTGTTTGATCTCTGATTTCCAAAGTAGAGTAAGATCATTAGGAAATTTGCTCCAAAAAGTCAATCAGAGCCAAAGTCAAAAGAGAAGCTTAAAATAATGCAGCAAACTGAGTCTACATATAATAAAGAAAAAGATGAATGAATAAAACAGATATAGAAACTAGGCAGTTTTCTTGGCAAAAGCTCAGTTTTCTGTGGGTGAATTTTCCTACAACACAGAGATGTTGAGAAACTCTGAACTCAACTTTTTTCAGAGTGGTCAAAATCTTCCTGTTTGTTACAAAAGCTATACTGACAATGTGTGTGTGAGCATCACAATGAATCCTGAGAGCAGAACTTAGCCATAAAATGGGAGTTATTTCTGCCTGGTATAACAAACAACAAATGTTGCAAGGGGCAAAAGTGAGCCCTGACCCTGATGCTGCCTCCTCATAATACCTTTTTCTGGGCTCATTCATATGGTTGCTTGATTTCTCTTCCACTGAAGACATAGTCTCAGATGCTGCATCAAATTAATGAATTAGTTACAAAATGATGCAATGAAACGCTTTGAAATGAACCTCCACTACTTATCATTTTACATATACTTTAAAGTAAAAGTATGACATACTAAACCAGTTGGATTCCCTTTGACTTTTCATCTTGTGAGGGTGACAGATTTTTTTAAACTCAAATTGAAAGATTTCACACAAACATAAAGTTACTATTGATAAATATTTCCTATTTTATTTTTTGAGTTACAGATAACTTAGAATCAGATAACAGATTTGAAAGCTGATCAACTGGGTGATGACAATAGCCCTGTGTCTGACAACACAGCTTCAAATAAGCTTTAAAACTGTCATCACAGGCTGTCCAGACCTGCAATCCTTGGAACTTCAATCCAATTAGACAGCTTCAATTTACTTGTGAAAATATGAGAATGTTTTGGGTCATTCTCTCAGATATGTAAAGCAGTTATTAATTAAAAAGAATAATCTTTAATTAGGCCATTCTGATTTGGAACTAAGTCTGGAAGGGGTGACACTTGCCAGCTGGTTGTCTCAGGCAGGGGTGTTTGGTTGCAAAACAGTGTCCCTAAGGGACCAGAAGGCTGTTAACGAAGCCCTGTGTGCTTCCACTGGCTCTTGTTAACACACATTTCCCTTTGTCTCCTACTTTTCTGTGGGTTTCTTCTCCTGTATCTCTACAGGCAGCTATTCTCTTGTAGTGATTATTTTTATTGTAGCTCTGAGAACAGACAAAAGTGTGTTTCAGGAGCCAGCAATTTCAGTTTTAAGGCCCAACATCAGAGTTGCAGGCATTTTTTCTGTCAGGTGGTTTATCTACAGATACACAGAACTATCTCCTTTTAAATTGACCTGTTTTCTGGAGCTTTGATTGAGTTCAGAAATTCAATTGTGTAAAATTTCTCACACATCCAAGACATTTCTATTACATAGCACAGAATTTATGAAATATGACGGATGGAAAAAACCAGAACACTTTAATGCTTGGTGTAAAACAAAACTCCCATGCAAGATGAGCATCCTTGTTTAGGGTACATGACAGCCTTGCACGTATTCTAGCAGTTGCAAAAGCAATGTGATGGTTCTGTGAACCTAGCCTTGTACCCCAGAAACCCATACAAATATTTGGTTTTAGTAATTCTCCAGCATGAAACTGGAGAACATTAGGAAATCCTATGTCTGGTTTGGATACTGTTGTGCAATTGTCACACATAGTAAACTTCCAGAATACTCCCTGGGAAGCAGAATGGGTGACAGCCAGGCAGTGGATGGTAAGTAACAGCAGGCTCATTTGCTTTCCCAAATCATTTTCAACAAAGTTTTTTTGATGAACTTTGAGAGAATAAATTCATTAGGTTTTGGAACAAAATGAGCTTTTTTATGTTTCCTCCAGACTAAGTCAGGGAAAGCTCAATTGCTTCTATTTTCAGAATAATACAAGCAATTTTTACAGACAGGGACAAAACTTCACCAGAATCTATTAAAGAAAAAAGAGCTGCTTTGTGCAAGCCCAGCTGCTTGGAGCTGTGCCAGCACATATCCTATAGGAATTAATCTTGTTTTTTGGGGGTGCTGGTTTCTAAATTACTGTAAGACACAATTTTCCATTTCTGAGGCTTTCTTAGTATACAAGGTTGTCTTAATGGAGCATGGAAAGTTATGTCAGCCACTGGAAAATGAGTACCATAAAGCATCTCCTTGAAAATGCTTCCTCTGAGCCTCTTGCTCTTCTGGGAATTGAAGGAGGCACTGAAGGCAAGACTTTGTAAAGCCACTAAACAATTTAGTGTAAATGAAAGAGACATCGTGGGACAGTGAACATGCAATTGTGAGACAAACTATGCCAGAGCCTGAATCTTCATGCAGAAGGATGTTCACACCATCTGTGTAACCATCCAGCAACAGAGGAACTGGGAAACAATTGTCTTTTTTAAGATGAAGATGATGTATGGGATTGTTTATCCGGGCTGGGCTGCTTGTCATAGAGCTAGCTCAAAAATGAAACAAAAGATAGGAACAAGAGTATTTGAACACAAGACAGCTGAATGTATCACATTGAAAGTCAGGTCCCCAGCACTAGCCATAGAGAAATAATCATTTTCCTAAGAGTGGGAAAAGTGATGAGGAGTGACACTGGAGGATTAGATTGTCCCTAGCCATTTATCTCAGGGGCCTGAGGGAATGGAGGCAAGCTAGCAGCTGAGGCTGGCCCCAGGGGTGAGCGCAGTCCCCCCCATCCCTAGCCAGGAAGGACAGAACAGATCCTGTGAAACCAACTTCAGCCAACAGCGTGCTGACCATGACGCAAGTCCACTTGGTCACAAGGTAGGTGCAAGGCCAGGCACAGCATTTATATAGTATAGCATAGGCACAGTATAGCTTAAAGTCAAATTTTTCTCCAATGAAAGCTAGTTTAGGGCGAGAGAACAAAAATATATGTTTCTGTTGGCACACAACAGAGCAATCGAGGGGCACTCAGGTTCATTGAAGAGGAGCAGATGGGAGGTCCAAGGATGTGTGCACTGGTGCAAGAGGGGGGTACAGCAGTTTGCGTTTGGTAGTCATGGCTACCTATGGACTTGGAGGTGCAATTCCTTTAAGGTAAATCTAAAGTGCAATTTTTTAATTTAGAAGACAAAGCTCTGTTTCCCCTTTTAGTTGAGCCTTACTGTCTCCATCTCCACTTCCTCTCCAACTGCCCTGTATAAACAGGTTTTCCTCCCTTGATCTGGCCCTGAAGGGCTGGGATGTAGGAGTGAAGTAAAGCTAAACTGGGGAAAGACAGGAAAAGCCAAAAAAAAAAATGGTAGAAGAAACTGTAACTAAAAGGCTTCTAAGGTAAAGTCATGCTCTTGCTATAGGATTTTCAGTCATGACAATGAGTAAATAGTAAACAGCATAATGATTGAAATGACAGATGTCTGAAGCAATCAATATATGTTTAATATAAGCCTTATAGAGATGATTATTCTTAGAAGTTTGTACCAAATATATATGTTAATTCAGTACCCTTTTATATGGTTTGAAAATGCAGAAATGCGTGAGGATTTCACTTTTGCATGCCACTTTTCACACCAAGATAGTGTTCTTCTGGGAAAAATTCAAGACAAACTATAAAAAGAATTTGAAACGTTACCATTGTTTCAAACAGTTCCTCATTGTCTGTATTTTTTAAACTGCCTTGAAATATGAAGCCTCCGGTTTGTTTTGACTGGCCTCTGCCTGATAACCATCTCAGGGATTTCTTGCCAGCAGCTAGTTTAATGAAGATTTTAATCTTTTTTCTCAAATGCCCCAGACAGCTCCCCTGTCACTGTGGACATCAGTAGCCAGCTTGTCATTCAGGCCTGCGGCTTTGCTGTGAAATTCAGCTTTTCAGTTCTGTGCAGCTTCTGTAGAATACAGCCTTCTCTCCTCCAGCCGCAACTGAGAGTTTTGTACAAGCTCTCACCATTATGCCTGGAGTCCTGAAGCACACTTGTCTCTGGGGTATGCTTGCTAATTGCAATGTTGCCATATATGCAACCACTCATAACAGTACCAGCAAGGGCTGGGACCAAAGCAGCTCTCTTTTTGGATTTTACTAACCTCAATCAGCCTTCAATCCTCTAGCACACGAAATGCAAACATTGTTTCTCCTTTTAAGAACTTTTATGACATGTTCCTATGACAAATTCTGTTGTGAATTGGTGCCAAATTTAACAGGCTCTGACCAGCCTGTGGTGCCAGGCTCATTGTCAGACTAAAACTGATCTCACAAGCATTTTACTATTGATTTGACTGGGGGTTGCCTGTTATACAGGTCCATAGATAGCCCTAATTTTGTACTGTACAAAAAGGGAAAATATATTTGACACTTACCAGGAGTATTCAAGTCTTATACTGGTTGGAAGGGGTTACAAACCCAGCAATAAATCCTCACAGCATAAAACAGAGTGACAGTGATTATTTTACTGTGAGGCTAATTTAGAAATGCTTTTCCTGTACCAATGAAAATGAAAGTTAACTTTTGAGATAATATATAATTTCTTATGAGTACAGAGACATGAAAGAGTGTACAATTTCCAACTTGTGTTTTGTTTAAGTCTAACTGTACAAATTCAATGAGTTAAAATGGAAAAGACCCCAAAAGTATGTGAATTCAGTCCATAATATGCATTAAAACCTGGATAGAATGCAAAAAGGGAAATTAATCTGGTTTTGTGATTAATGAATACTGTTTATAACTTGCCAGAATATTCTCACAGTTTACAATAAGTGTATAGCTAAATCTCTAAGATACGGCTATCAGTCTTTTGCTCTGTGCTCAATGTGACACAACTACCAACAGAATTTGCTCTTTACGTTTTATATAGTAGCCCCCAGACACCAGATTTCTGAGATGAAAAATGTTTTGGGAAGTTCTGGGTTTGCAAGATGAATTGCGTAATTTTGCCAGCAAACTGCAAAAGTTAGGATCTCTGTGGTAGTACAGTGATATGTTAGGACTAAAGGTCGTTATATACCATGAGGAATTTTTGCAAATAAAACAATAGAAACATTGTTTTAATCAAGGGGAAAAGGTTATTGAGATTTATAAAGTTAACTTGTTCTTCTGATGCCTTGGTATTTTGCTGCATTTGTAGGAGGATTTGCAAATTCAATCAACAGCAGCCTGTATGGCAGATCCTTGACCAGAGCTGAATGAACCATTGAAAATGTTCCTTTGAATCATAGCTTTCTAATACATCACGGAATTCAGTAAATATATCATTTGCTGAATGCATTTGACAGACTGTCTGGTTCTAGAGGGAGTAAAATCTGAAACACAGCTACAATGCAACCGGTAATTTTAAAGAAATGTGCCAGAAGGTTTATCCTATGCATATTAATCCACAAGCTCTCAGCCTGATGTCAGATGGTGGCTGAGTGCTTTGGGAAGCCCCAGTGGAGCATTATCTTCTGTGGGAAAAAAAAACAATAATCATTACATGCTGCAGGTACTGCTTCATACTCTTCTGCTTACCAGGTCAAATTCTCCCCAGCTTCTGTGTCTTTGTTCATGTCAGTTTTTGAACTCACCTATATGAAGTAGTCTTTTTCTTGGTGTATTCTAAGCTCTGTAATGTCTAATGGCAATGAGTTTCCTAGGTTATAAGCTCATGGTAACTTTTAAGTGTCATCCTTTTAAAGAACATTGTTTCCTCACTGTCCTGTGAACTCCAAGTAGGAATTTGTACCTGACAGGCACCACTCATTGCATTTTCCTTTGCAATGTGTTTTTCTTTCCTTAGAATAAGCACTTCTGATCTTGTTGCCCATTTTCATTGTCTTGGTTTTAGACATGAAGGCTGGGAGCTCAGTGGTAGAAATGTGTAAGCTTACAGTGCGCAGAGGGACTGCAAGGAGCATTTGATATTTCAGTGACACAGGACTCACATGTCTAAAAAAACATGATTTCTTCTATGGAAGTGAGTTCAGATGAAAAACAGTGAATTTAAAAGTATGACAAATTAACATCAGCTTATTTCCTCTGGCCTCCTGTTTTTTGTTCTCCAACAACTACATATTTTTCATTTTTTTCAAGCTCTTTTTTTTTCTTTTGCTAGCCAGAACATCTAGAAATATGTTTTTAAAAAGGGGAAAAAAAGTCTCCCTTCCTTGAGGTTCTGTTGTTGGTCAGTAAGTTGAGAAATACTGCTCAACAGGACAAAATTAGTACTAAACCCATCACCTCTGGCAATGGCATTGCTGCATATAACTGGTAAATCTGCACTGAGATGTCAGTATTCTCATGGCACTTGTGGGGCCAGAGAGGGAGTGCCGACTCAGGGATTTAATGGCAGTCTTGAGGCGGTCAGTGCAGCTGTTGCACAGCACTGCAAGGAGAAAAATTTCCATCACATTTCTGCTGTGTGGGGTGCAAGTGGGAACATTTAAACCTTGTGTTTAGTTCCCAGATGCACAAACCACATGTCTGAGCTGACACACAGGCAAGTATTGTTCATCAGTTAAAAATTGGCATCAATTACTTCCTCCCTTTGGGCCAAACTGGGAACTGTATTGTGACTCCTTAGCTGCTGTGGCAACAAAATTACATACTGCCCAACACTGAAGAATTAATTATTAGTCCAAATGGAAGAAGTATACAATGATGCAGAAATCTGGAGTATGCAATGCGGTAGGATGAGGCAGGTGAGAGAAGGCATACATACATATGTGAACTAAACTGCTGTCAAATTAAGGAAGTCAATGCACCACTGCATGTGCCAGCACCATGCACATTTGTTTCTTCTTTTTTTCCCTGATTTTTAATAATTATTGGACAAAATACAGAACAAAATCAAAAACTCCAATCAGAGAAGAGAACTGTTGATGTTTACAAGACCTCAGCTGGACTGCAGTCGGAGCAGTTGCTTTGCCTTGCTGATGTTATTTCCCAGGCTAACTCCCCCATGTAAACTACAGCTGCAAGCAGGTGGCAGTACATGTTCATGTGTGCTCCATGTATCTTGCACATTTTTTCATGTTCAGCTGAAAACATAATTTACAATGGCAGGCAGATACAAACAATATTTTCACAAGATAAAAGCAAATACTTAAGTCTAAAACTAGTGTTTTGGCTCCTTTTCATGGTTATGTATGATTATTTAAATATACTTTACAATGAAATACATCTTTAGAAAACAGGTCAGATTGGGTGAATACATAAGCTGATTTCTTCTTCTTCAGATTAAAATGTATTTCTTTTTTCTAATTGGAAAAGGGTCAAGCCTCTCCCCTGCTGCTACATTTTATTTTCCATGGAGAATTGACTTGATTGTTCTCCAAACATTGTTTCCTGTTCTTCACAGAGGGGAAATGTTTGTTCCTTGTTCCTAATAATCAGACATAATGTAATGGCTTGCTCACAGGGAAGAAAAAATTACGGGAAAATTAAGACTGATGATTAACATTTTCTTTATGCTGGAATTTTAAAAGTTGTAGAGCAGTAGCTGGTCTAGTGAAATATGTATGATACACTGGAGATCCCAGATAAGCTGAAGGATGTATATTGAAAGTATAGCAGGAGTACATAGAGGCATTCATTGCCAGAGAAAATTAAGAGAGTTTTTTTCCTTTGTCATTGCTCATCCAAGCAGGCATGGTTCTTTTGGTCTTGTAAGAAGGGTGCAACTGCAAAATTGGAAGGCTAATCACTTAATTATTTTGGTTTGATTGGAATGATAAGAATGCACTATTATTTAATGTGTTGATGCACGTCATTTAATGTGTCCCAGTAGATGGTTTAAAACACTCTTTAGGCAAGACTTTTTAGGGTCACGGTTTCAGGATATTCACCATGCATCAAATCTAGGAAACCCAAGATTTTGCCTGCAAGAGAGAGTTTGTCAGTTATACAAGCATAATTACAACTGGAGCCAAGATGCACAGCTGTGCATACTAAAGCTCCTATTGAAATGTCACAGGATGGGCTAGAACAAAATCTGGCAGTTAAAGCCGTGTGGTTTTTCTGCCTTAATTTTTGACATAAAGTCATCTCATAATTTAAAAAATTCCCACACAGGCAAGACCAAATGTATGTTAGCTTTTCCACCTCTATGGACAGATTCAAGACATGAAAAATAATGCTGGGATACCCAAGCTATTAGTTATTTTCTAATCAAAATAAATATGTCAATACTTATTAATGCCTTTAGTGACCTACAGTTGTTCATAACATACTCACTTCAGCATTTTTTATGTAATGTAAATGTTGGGGTGATGAGTTGGTGGAATATCTCAGCATTGGTTTCCCATCTTTGAGTGCCCTTTTGAGCCAAGGGAAACAATAAATACATGTGAATCTCTACCATTTTCATTCTACTCAATTCTCTATTTCTCTATTTCCTACTGCTGGTACTTACATGCAGCAGTGCTGCTGCCAAGGAAGAAATTATCTTTTACTGAATCTCATTCCCCTTCTAGGTGCTCACCTGCAATATTCACTTCCATTTTCTGCTATGGCTTTAAAGTTGTTACTATTACAAAAACCAGCTGATTAGTCGCTATTGGAGCATAGGAAAAGATTGATAATTGTATTGCTTAATCTTCTGGGTTTTTTTTTCACAAATCCTAAATAACTCAAGAACAAATCCAGAAATAATATATCTAGAGTTGAAGTGTAAGCCTGTTCTTAAAAGTCCTTATTTTGAGAATTCCTTCCTTAGATTTTCCCTTCTGAAAACTGCAAGGCAAATGAAGAGAAAATTTATGCATTCTTTATATTCTTCCCAAATTTTCCTATTCAGTAATTTAATGTTAATTCTCACATGTAATGGATTTGGTAATGGGTGATCTAAATTAAGATATAAAATAAACTAATCAATAAAAATGTAAATTACTATCGGAAGCAATGAAAATAGAAATGAAGAAAGGGAAAAAGCACGAAATCTAAGACTGACAAGTATTAACAGAATATAATGCTGATATATGGAGAAGAAATAGACTCATGTATTTATGACAGTTATGCATTTTTAAAGTCAAATCTCTAGAGGAAATGGGAGTTTTGCATGGGTTTTAAGATTTCTCAAGAAAAGAATTATGTTAATGAAAAGTGAAGAACAAAGCCTAAATCTGAGGGAGAATGCCAAAGTTGAACTGATTTTGCAAAACACTATAACTGCTGCAAAAGATAGTTGCAAATCCTTTCTGAGGTGCTTATATCAGAATTCCAGCTGATTAAACAAGAAAGGGTCTGTGTTTCTCTGGGTTTGACTAAATTTTGACTATTTGACTAAATTTAAATTTAAAGAATCACATGGAGTTTAGAGCATTACATTAGAGGAAAGGCACTGATAAGTTGGAAAGGTTTCAGGAAGAAGCAGCAAAACCAAGTGGAAGGTTAGGGTGTGAAGTAAGAAGGAAAAACCAAAAATATCCCAGAGCAGCATTCCTTAGCTAAGCACAATGAGGACAGGATAATTGATCACAGCCTACGAACTGGGAGATAGTGAACCTCTATGTTCATAAGAATGTAACTAGAGAGAACAGGATGGCGGCAGTGGTAGTGAGCAAGTAAAACAATACCTGACAGTAAAGGCAGTGCTTCTCATATCACAGCACACCTACCACATTAGCTCGGTTGTTGACAGAAACTTGTCCAGGTCCCATTTTCTGTCACTGCCTAACCAGAGCTGAAGCAGGAGCCGGTACTGGCCTCTGCCAAGTGCCAAGACTGGGGCTGGGAGCTAATTCACAATATTTCCAGGCCCCATCAGAGCTGGAAGCTGGGACCTGGCTTTTGGGTCCTGTGACATGCATGTCCAGGTGGAGGCAGGCAGCATCCATGTGGTACCCATGGTGAATGCCATAGTAACCCCCTTGCCTTCTTCCATCACAGGAAACTTTTGTTGAGAGCAAGAATTTCAGTTGAGAAAGATAGGGGACAGCAATTCCAATTGGTGTTTATTTATTACAGTATTAGGTCTTACCTCTACATTGTACAGTAGAGGAAAAAACAGGCACCACTTTTCTTCCTGCATAAGAGCATAGTGAGGGACAAAGTCAGAAGGGACTACAGATGCTGTTGAACCATTTCTGTAACTGCTGCAGATTATGTGGGGACACAATAAACCCTAAATTCTCATAAAAGAGATCTAAACCTGTCAAAGAACTGTGTATATATTTAATCTCTAACTGTCATGACAGATATCTCACAGTTGTACTGACCATAGAGTTGAATGTGTTTTGAGCCTTAGGGAGAACAGTAACATATATTATAAAAGTAGTGATTAGGATGAGGAGGACAGAAACACAGAAGTGTTAGATGAATTGCAAATATGTGATGGCAAATATAAACTGGCAACATTTCAGCCTGAGCTGTAATAATCATGTGAAATTTTAGCATACTAAAAAGGTGTTGCCTTGTCTAAGCAACTATGAAAGTCTGAAATCCCTGCTAAGCCACACAAATAATCAGATCAGTTGACTCAGATACAGCAGTGCTATTATTCACTGACTGGGCTTACTTGTGACACTAGAAAGGTCTAAATTTTTACAGGTTTATGGGTCTGAAACGAGACTGCCTAACAAGATGCCACAGCCCTAAAAATGACAAGCAATGGGTCAAAATCTAGTGATAAACTGTAACATGGGGATTTGGTGATTAACTAGCACCCGTATCCTGTTCCATTAGGATTTTTCTTCCTGCATCCTATCTAGGGATAATGACTCCACCACTTCCCTGGGAAGCTTCTTGCAATGCTTGCTAACCCTCAGCACAATTTGGGGCTGTTACCTCTTGTCCTATTACTTGTTACTTTGGAGATGAGATCAAGATCCACCTTGCTACAACCTTCTTTCTGGTAGTTGGAGACACCAATAGTCTCCCCTTTGCCTCCTTTTCTCCAGATTACATGAAATTCTTCAGCCACTTCTCATCAGATTTGTTCTCCAGACCCTTCACCAGCTTCATTGCCCTTCTCTGGACCTGCTCCAGCACCTCAGTATCTTTCATGTAGTGAGGGGCTGTCCTGGGTTCCTTCTTAATAGCTGGTGCAGTGCTGTGGTTTTGACTTTCAGCCTGGGAACAGCACTGATAACACCGATGTTTTTAATTGGTGCTCAGTAATGTTTACTCTGATCAAGGACATTCTGTGTCCCATGCTCTACCAGGGAGGAGGGGAAGCCAGGAGGAAGCAGAGATAGGACTCCTGACCCAAACTAACCAGAGAGGTATTCCATACCACAACACATCATGCCCAGGCTGTAAACTGGGGACAGTTAGCCAAAACGGTTAGATCACTGCTCGGATCGGGCAGGGTATCGGTTGGCAGGTGGTGAGCGGTTGTATTCTCTTCCCTTGTTATTTCCCTCATCATTATTATTACTGGGGGTAGCAATAGTGATCTATGTTATACCTTAGTTACTGGACTGGTCTTATGTCAATCCATGGAAGTTACATTCTTTCGATTCTCCCCCCCATCCCTCTGAGAGCAGGGGAAGGCAGGTGTGCGAGTGAGCCAACAGGTCTGTGGTTTTTCTGGGTTACCAACTGGGCTTAAACCATGACAGGGGCCCAGAACTGAACACAGTATCTGATGTGTTACCTCACCAGTGCCAAGTACAGGGGGATGATCTAGTCCTGCTGGCTACACTATTTCTGATGCAGGCCAGGATGCTGTTGGCATTCTTGGCCACCTGGGTACACTGCTGGCTGATATTCGTCTGGTGGTTGACCAAAACTTCCAGATCCTTTTTCACCAAGAAGCTTTCCAACTACTCTCCCCCAAGCCTGTAGTGTTACATGGAGTTAGACAAGAGAATAATCAAAGGCATAAATAGATTTTCATACGAACAGCAAGTAAGAAGATTCATCTTCTAACACACCTTTTTAAGAAGGCTGCGTGTTTTACACAAGATTGAAAGGGCACTCTGTCTCTCATGTTAAAAGGGTAGGTTACAAAAGTGTCTCTCATAGCTCTTATCATTCATGACAGCTTGAAGGCTGGAAGGTTCTCTTGGGTACTCAGATGAAACCCATCCACCAGGAGGATTGCTCTGCTCACCTTCTGAGATATGAGCTTCTGAGACTCTTCTCTGCAGCAATCCCTAAACCACCTGTTAATCTTTCTTGTCTTGCTTTACAGTTGCCCTGTATTTCAGACAGCAGAGTATTATAGACTTTCACAATCTAAGTTAAAGTACTTGAGAGTGTGTTGAGGGATCCCAAGGTGTTTTCAATCAGCTGTTGTCAGTTGTGAAATCATTTAACCCAAACAAGAACTGCCAGAAGCAAGTATTTACCACCTGGCTGTAGCTGAATGTAATACCAAATCTGAAGCTTGAAAAGGAAGACATCTTAGACAGTATGATGCTTAGCTATTCCCACCATTAAACTGTCTAGAGGAATCGCTCTCATGCTTATGTTTTTCTAAATTACTGCTGTAGTTTTGTATATAACTTGATGGAATTTTATTGCCCTGATTCAGCAAACAAAATGCTTTGCTGCCAGTGTGGATCACATCTGTTGGTTGCTTCACCATCTAGCTAGCAAACTGTAAGTGTTTGAGGTACCAGAGTTTGTCTTTATGACTAAGAAACATGTCTGCCAAAGTCCAATGTTTTGTGAGACTGGACCTGATCCAGCAACTAAAAGCTTATTAAATGAAGTAAAAAGAGTTTGCCACTGACAGCTGTACCAGTTTGGCTGATTTTCTAGAAAATCACAGTACTCTAAGCTGCTTTAATTATGTGTTCACACTTCTTACCATTTGTTATAGAGGAAAAAACAGTTCCTTGCTGGCCACAGTTAAACTGGCCATAAAATTTATTAATGGGTCACAGAAATAACATTATTTTTTCCTTGAAATGCTGCACATTAAAAACTCATGATGAAATATGGTAGATTTATGCATTTAGTTAAGTCCCTGATTAGTTACTCTGATGCATTTTCCAGTTCCCATCATTACAACTCACTGGCTCAGCTTCTGGTGATGAAACAAAACCAGCTTTGTTTAAACAGCATTAGTATCATACTGGCAAATTGACACCTGGCATAGAAGGGCGCTATGCAAAAAGCTGACTGTTCATATCACTGATCAAGTAGAAAATTGACTCAAAATTAAGAGAATTGCTTCTATGACCTCCTCAAAAAAAAAAAAACCCAAACCCAAGCCGAAAACCCAAATCAATTCGGTTTGACAGGAGTTGTCTCTTATCCAAACCAATGTTTATTTATTTTCTGATTTTTTTAAAGTGTCTTTATATTAAATAGAGGTTTCTTTCTTATTAAAAAAAATGCAACATGGAAAACCAATATCTTGTATTTTGTAAATATGTACATGAAATAGTATTTCAATAAAATTGTTGCCTTAGAGTAGAAAAAGAAGGAAAGATCACCTAAAAAAGTTCAACCATTTCAACTCAAATTTTCAAATACTCCTACTCAACATGTGGACATAGTTTCAGAGCTAGTGTTTAGAACAAAAAATATTTCATGTTATGTTGGTTATCATCACAATAGCAAATTCTTTGGCTATGTTTACTGATCATGTAACTGACTTGTTTTTTTCTATTTGCAGCAAAAATTTGAGCATCATCTTCATAGTTAATTAACTTTTAAATAGTCAGATGTAATTTTCATGAAATAAGGAAATAGAGTATTTTTTTAGAAAGTTTAGATTGTTTACATTTCTTATTGCTGTAGCACGTAGATATTTATGACAAAATGAAGCCTGGTTGTCACATGCAGCACACATAAACAGGGAAAGTAAATGTAAAAGGGAACACAGCCAATGTTTAAATAAGAATAGCCATACAACAGTCACATTTTACAGAGAGCAAAATGTGTCCCATAGGTAAAAAGACTTAATACTCAGCCTGTGTCTGCTCTGTTAGCTGAATAAAATTAGCAGAATAAAGACACAGAGAGGTAAAATATATCATGACATTCTGAAAGCAAGACTAGATCTAGAATTATACGCCCTATGTTGTGCTGCTATGTGTATTTTATACTTGCAATTTGATTGCTTGAAGCACCATAGTGCACTGTTTTCAATAAATTTTTGAAGCTCAGCCATCATTAATATTTTTGCAAAATACTATATATCAACAATTTTGCTGTCTCTGAAGTCCTGCACATTGGTTATGCTTGCTAAACGGCATGTAAACTCAAAGGGACATGAAGTGAATGCTG
Organism: Melopsittacus undulatus; assembly: GCF_012275295.1. Lineage (NCBI taxonomy): Eukaryota > Metazoa > Chordata > Aves > Psittaciformes > Psittaculidae > Melopsittacus > Melopsittacus undulatus. The sequence continues at coordinate 43,522,042 of NC_047533.1, forward strand.
ATAGCAACTCAGCAAACCAGAAGAGTAGATCTGCTTCCAATCATATATAAAGTCCTGCAAACCTTTGCTATATTTGAGTTGAAAAAATATTTGCTACAGTTCTGGAGACTTGCATCTATAACTACTTCTATAACTACTGCTCTGAGAACAGCAATGTGACACTTATGATTAGAGCTTCAGAGGAAGCCATCCTGTATGCAAGGCCAGGCTTAAACTGTTATGTATTTTCAGATTTCTTATTGTGCATTAATTAACAAGTCATGGAAAGGACACACAAAGCTAGGAAAAACCTGCTGTAGTTTTAAGACAAGAAACATCATACATTGTCATAAATGTAAAACATTACTTCAAAACAGCAATAACTTCACATCCACTGAAAATTTTGAACTTACTATTTTGACTGGTTTAGAAAGTAGGCAAAATACATTCATTCCTGTAGACAAATTTATGTAATGTGTGTTTGTTGGTAATGTATTGTGGTTGTGCTTATAGGAATATATGGAACCTGAAAGAATTAAATATTAAAAGATTTTGCTTTAGAGACAAAAAAAGCATATAGTATGGAACCTACTTCACAGTGCAACTTATTCTTTGGTGCTAAAAGATAAAATAACATAATGGACTTCAAAACCAAACAGTCTGAAAAAACTCCGAGAAAGTTTTTATACTGCTAGAAAAGATGGAAAGCATTAAAGATGCAGGGGTTTATAATAATGGGGTTTTATTAACTTTCTTTATAAATACATAATTATTTATATGTATTTGTGTCTGGTAAAATAACATATTTAGCTAAGATTATAAATGGTTTCTATCAGTTACAGTTTATTATCACTGACTATGTAAAATGATTCAACAGTTATAAACAGGCTGCTTTGCAGTAAGTCCCAGCAGTACTATTCCCACACATGATATTCAGACCAAAATAATTGCATAACAGCCTACACATCCTATGAGGAAATATGCAGACCAATAAAAATGTAACTTACTATATCATTATTTTTGATCCCTATTAAAAACTGAGAGAGAAAACATGAAAGTTTTATATTGTTATGGGACATAATTTTGCGCTAGTATCTTGTTAGGGGCACATACTTTAACTCCTTATCAAAGGAAGCCTTGTGGAGATATAACTTTGAAAGCCATAAAACTTGTCAAGTCTTTGCTAAGAATCAACACTGTGATTATGCTTCATAAGATGCAATTACTGCCTGAGTCTGGCAAGCACCAAGTTGTCTGACATTACAGTACTGATAACACTAGAGGATAACACTAGTGGTTTTACTAATCTGATTTTAGAGGGAATTCATTTGGAGTTCATGGACTCTACCATTCCTTTCAGCAGCTATTGAGATAATGACTAAGCACTTCTGAGAAGCCAACCACTCTTGGGGGTAACTGAGCACTTTCAAAACACCTTTCCTGCCCTTTTGTTTGGCACGGCTTAACAATTACTATAACAGTAAATTCATAGCTGTCGGCCTGTATTGCATTGCCACATTCAGTAATTCAACTTGAAACTGCACCTCTGAGGTGATCAGCTCACATACCCATTTTAGAGATGACTGAGCTATATCCTTACATGAAAAGCATTATGTGCAATAATTAACAGATAGAGAGAATAGTGTAACATTAGGACTGTTAAATGTAACCCTACATAAAAGCATGTTACCATGACACTGAACAATTTTGACGTTTCTACAATAGCCTGTCTTTTAAGAAAACATGAAATCAAATTAAAAAGTACAAGTTGAGAGCAAATATTAATATATATATCTGGTAAACATTGGTAACTCTTTATCACCTACATTTTTCTAAATCTTTCTAATTGCATAGCTTTAATCAGGGGAATAGTCTACTGTCCAGTATCCCATAAGATCAAGGAAAAAAGAAGTAAGGTCATAGACTTCAGCTATTTATATTATCAGTTGATTTCAGAATTGCAATATATGACTTTTAATTATGGTTTTTAACTAAATAAATTTTTAGAATTAGCATCACTTAACATAAGGGTTTTAAACGTATTCATTTAGTGACCATTCACAGACTTTCAAAAAACAAGACTTTTAAGAATAAAAATCTCTCTCATAGGTTGTAAAACTTTTCCTAATTGAGTTATATTGTGCTGCTTTTCTTTATGTTGTTGAGAGCAGAAACTTAGTTAATAGTAGTAGGGAAAGGGACAGCAGAGTGTTCTGCCAGGGTGGGAGCACCCCAACCAGCGGCAACGGCCTGGGGTGAGCGAGGGAGTAAGATGGGGGTGGGATAGGGACACGGGTGGCCCCGGGAAACAGGTCAGATGAGGACACGGGTGGTCCCGGGAAATAGGTGGGATAAGGACACCAGTGGCCCCGGGAAACAGCTGGGATGAAGACATGGGTGGCCCTGGGAACAGGTGGGATAAGGACACACGTGGGATAAGGACACTCCTTGTCAGGGGCACGGGGGGCACAGGGACCCCGGTTGTCAGGGGTGAGAGTGCCAGAGGGCCACGGGTGGGATACAGAGACAGGTGGCACAGGGACATAGGTTGTCAGGGCTGCGGGTGGTGGAGGGCATGGGTGGGATAAGGACACGGGTGGCCTAGTGATGGTGGTGCCGGGCCCATACAGGTGGCAGGCAGTTCCCTGGTGCAGCACCAGCTTCCATCTGGGCTGTGGGCGCCTCAGCAGGAGTCCTAAATCCTGTTATTTGTGTGTTTATAGCAGCGTAACACTTGACTCAGTGGGCTTTGATAGCTCCTCTCTGCCTGCAACATACCATACATGTACAGCAGATAGACCAGCTGTGAAGTCAGGCTGGCAGGGAGCAAAGACTAATGGCTAAAGAGACTTTGTTTAGCTCTCAATTCTCACATCAGTGAAGTGCTCCTGTGCCTCCCCCGTAACTCCTGTCAGCTTCAGCTCTATCTCACTGTGAAGCTGTCCTGTACTGCCCTCACTTTTCCTATCACTATTCTCTTTTATGCCTGGGTAATAGACACAAGTGGCTGAAGGGTTAGATGAGTTTGAATAGTAGGGTGGGCTCTTTGGGAAACAGTGTTCTGGATGCTGCCTCTCATGCAAGAAGCCCTTAAATCATTGCCATTTGGAAAACAGAAGGGTATACCAAGATTATTTTGAATATAATAGTTTTCTATGCTTTTTTCCCAAGCATCAAGTACATGCGAGTGAAGTTGTGGCATTACATTAGGCGGATATATATCATGGATCAGTAAGGCAGTTTTTATAGGAAATACAATTTAAAGATCTTCTGAAATAACAGTAACTCCCCTTAATTTCTTAGAATAGTTGGTTAAATAATGTAGTTGGTTTCTAATTAAGTTTTTAAGGGATTATTATTATAGGACCGAGTTTGGTATACATATGCTATATTTCTGTATGCCAGCTCAGATTTTGCATGTCTAGTCTATGGCAGATGGGCAGTTTTTTCCACTTTCTCTGATGTGAATTACATAGCACATATTAAATGAACAAGCTTAAAAGAAACAGGAAAAATTCTTCTTTTATAAGCTCATTCATCTATTTGTTGAACACACCTCTTGGACTGAAAAAATACCATTGTAGCAGCTGCAGTTTTACCTAATTTAAGAATTTTTCCGTGATTCAATGAAAGGTGCTCTGAGAAGTTAGAATACAAACTTTTCCTCGGCAGTAAGAATTGCCAAAATAATATTTTTTTGACCTTAAACCATCGCACAATCTATATAAAAGTATAAATTTCAACCTGTAGATGTAGGCTGTTGCTAATGATACCTGCCTGTCTGCTGGTAATTTGTTCTATACTCATGCAATGGAAATGAGAGTGTTTCCCAGACTAGGGACTAAAGAACAGAAAGTAACGAAATGTCTCTTGTGAATGCCAAAGAAAACTACAGGAATAGTAGTAGCTGTGGGAAGAGGTGAAAGGGGCAGCAGTGACACACAAGAGCTAAGTGGTGTCACTGCTATAATTTACTTCTGATTAAAAAGCTACTTGTCATGACCAATCGTGTACTAGAGGTTCAAACAAATGGCCATCAGAGAATGCTTCACTAGAACCACAGTGATGAGATTTTGAAGACAAATGTTTTACCTATTCTACCACAGCTGCTGGAAAATTAATGTCACTGCTAATGAAGAAAGTCTCCTGGGATATTAGGAACCTGCAGAGTTAGAAATTCGGTTTTTGTTAGCTCTCTATAGAGGAATGATATCTCAATGCTTTTTCTGTCACTACAGTTTTTAAGATACTTGAATTTATAAGTCCCTAGGTTCTAAATAACATATACCTGAAATAACTCCTACTCATTAAGAGAAAAATTACCATATAAAACAGAGCTGGAATCTATTTGCTCATGGTTTATTTTACTACATGCACAAATATTTCAGTCTTCTTGTTAAGTAGTTTTTCATAGTATCATGAGGACGGGGAGGAAAAAGGAGGGGAGTGAGCTTGCGGCTGCATGGTTCTGAGTTACTGGCTGGGCTTAAACCACAACAGTTCTTTAAGCAGTTTAAAGTCCATTGCTTTAGAGTGCAATGTCTGGTAGAAGTGTGTCCTAAAAGTCACTTAAAGTAATAACAACAAGCTTAAAAAACCAAATAAATATTGCTCATCAACACTGAATGAAGGTTAAGGATAAAAGAAAATTTTGAAGTTAATGAAATATATTCTTCCTTTAAGACTGGATGTTTGGGAAATATCTGACATGATTGGGGGATTCATTGGTCGTGATTATGGCCTTTTTTTAAAAAAAGGCCTAAAATAAACTTAGAAAACCTGAGGGGCCTAAGTTAGTCTCCTATATTATTTTCAGACACCTAGCTACATGGCTTCTCTTTCTTTTTTTCCTAAGCATTTGATAGTTCCACTGATCCTTCTTTGTTTTTTTTTTTTTTTTTCCTTGAACGGAAAAGTTTCTATATTTTTCAGTGTTTCAGAAATCTGGCTTCTTAAATTAGAACAGTAAATATAGGTTATGAGTTCAGTCATAACTGGACCTTAAAAGCTAACAAAAGAGGAAAGCTGGCTCAGCTTCATATCCACACCCAGAAGAAAACTTACTGTACTAATTATTACAGAGAAGCATTTGAGACTATATTAAGAAAGACATCTAATTTTTTGAGATCAAGTGTTTAAATGTTGTTAACCCTTTACAACCATGAAGACAGGATTTCTTAATAAATTTTGGATCTTTCTGCATATTCATGACTTCAGAACAGTTTCAGAACTCCTGAAATCAAGCAATCTTTCTAGAACTGAATTATCTGCTCAACCTATGAACTGTGTGATTGCACAGAAAACACAAAGCTTTGTTCCTACAATTAGAATAGCTGTAATATTACAATAGATGTGTTTGTGTTCAGCAGTGTTTTCTTCAAAGCTGCTAGCTAACAGCTTGCTGAAGTCTTCTGGAATACACAGAAATGAGACCCTATTAGGAGATTATGTCTATTTTCACTCTAATTCTGGATTCTTTTGTGGAGAATACTAGCATTTGCTGAAGTCAACAACTGACTGCAAATAAGAATGCCATTTTCTAAATACTTCTTTTTAAATTTACTGCTGTAAACATTGGACAAAGGATAGCCTTCTCAAGTAAACCAAGTGTTATCATAGGCTATGAAAGACAGTTTGAAATTTTACTGCACTGAACTATGAAATCTTGCACTTGGTTGAAAAAATTATAAAGTGAGATGAACCACAGGATCTGGTATGGGACTGGATAGTAGATGCGGGAGGTGGGGATCTGCCTGCCGGACAGCCTTGGCTATTGTAGGAACAGCCCTAGACAAAGTCCCAGGAGAAAATGAGAACCACCTGTTACCTCAAAGTATACCTGCCAGTAAAGAAAGACTGGAGGGATAAGGAAAACTAGAGCTAATGGGCTTATCCAAAGCATTAGCAGATTTAGATTAGTAGAAAACCTTGCTTGTTCTGTGAAAAGGCTTTTCTCCCCCATTCAGTTCTGCATATAACTGAACAAAGTGGCTACTTCCCTGGCCCTGCTTCTATGAATAGCAAGTTATTTTTGCTACACTGAGCTGTCCTTTTACAAAAGTGGAAATAGCTTTTAATGTTAGTAAATATTTTTAGAGCAGGTCAAGTGAGGATCCAGTGACTTTATAGGCACTTCTTAGTGTTTTTTTATCTAGAGCCACTCTTGCCATATGCTTCCTATTTTTCTCATTTGAAATGCTTAGCCATTTCTTTTATCATTCTAATGTAACCTCAAGGTAATCTGCAGGAAGAAAGGCAAAATGATGGCATTTTTGAGGAATGAGTAGGAAGTGCCAATTTCAAGTTGAGAAAACCTTTTTGTCTTCCAGGTTTTGATTAGAGTAAACAGAATTTAGTGTCTGAGATAAAAATTTATGATGCTTTCAGAGGAAGATTGTGTGTCAAACCTTAATTGGCCTTTATCAGGCTAAAATCACAAGGATAATATTTTTATAAGCATTGCACTGGTTGCAGTGTGTGAAAGGAATGATCTGTGCACAAAGCACACTTCAGAATATAACTTCTAACTATGAGAAAAATAAAGATGGAGGGAGGAGTAGGAATTTGCTGTTAAATCCATGCTGAATTCAGTAAGGCAATTTTTAGTTTTGAATAGCTCACTCTGTTTATGTGAGCATGAAAGTTGGCATGAATCCACCACTATGAATCCTCTCTCTCAATCTTGCAAAGTACAATACTGAGCTGCAGATAATGGGTTAAATGAAATTGCACTTTTTTAATGTCTTTTTTTGTGCACTTCATTTGCTACGCATGCTACTGTCCTTGATTTACTATACGATAATAATTTTTTATATCAGTTCCACATAGACAAGGAGGATCTAGACTTCTGGACATATAGGACACATATTGGCATAGGATTGCTTTGATTGTGTTTGGGTTTCTGTAATTCAAGAGAGCTGAAGTCAGGAAAGAAACAGTGAAATCAAGGCACTGAATTCTTGTCTGTGGCTCATATAAATTGGAAATAGTTTAGTTGAATTACTGTAGTTATGTCATTTTCATAATGTTGCAGGTTCACTATTTAGGGCTGGACAATTTGGCATAGGATTTGTCAGCAGATACGTCCACTCATGAAGGTTAAAACCTCCTATCTTTGACAGAGGTAAAGAAAAGGAGTGGACCCTTCTCCCTGAGTCACATAAGGATGTGACACAAAAGAAGGGTAGAACAAAACATTCCAGCATTGTCAGAATAAACAGACCTGAAATATGCTGTGCAATTTAATAGTAATGTCATTTTCAGACTTGTGTTGGGTGAAAATTAAAGTTTCCAAACTCCTATCAGAGCTTCATCTTGAAGATACAGATCAAAGACAAATTTTTTTAGTCCACTCTGCTCTCACTTCAGCCTTCTTTTTCCTGTGAATGTGCCCATCAGATTTTCTAATTGGTTTGAATTTTTTATTAGTTTAGTATTTGTCTGAATAGGTGCTAAATTCTCTCATCTATTTTTATTGGAATCACAAGACAGAACTTACATAAAAGAGAGATGGAGAGAAACTATGAGTTTCTGCTTTACTTCTGTTGCCTTCATTTGAGTATCAGGCACCCTGTGTCTAGACAACAAACAACATAGGGTAGTATAATACAAACAGAAAGAGGTGGCAAATATTCACATTCTCTGTTAGAATTAATATGAAATTACTTAGTTATGTAATGAAAAAAAAACTTTACTTACTACTTTAACCATACCATTATAATCCACAGTGCATCTTTCTCTGAAAACTATTCAGTTCAGTCACTGCATGAAACTATTTTTGTAGGATCTTTTTTGCATGTGTACCTTCCTTTCTTGTTGCTTGTAGCATATCTTTATTTCTAAAGCAGTTCTCTGGACGGCATGCATAGATATTCACCTTCTACACCAGTGGCTTGTTCATGCTCCATAATGCCATTCCTCCATCACTGATTTCTTTGTGTTAGTCAACTGGTGTTTAACTGAAAGTCTGATGTAGTTGTGGTATGCATTTTCTTCCCTTCTTGTGACATGGGGCAACACATTAAGCTTTAAGAAACATAGTAAACGATTGTGTATGAACTTCTGCAATGGTCATGCCTCACGTCAAACATAGCAGTGTATTCATGTTCATGACACACTGGCTCAGTTTCAGTTAATTCTTTATGACTTACTCCAATGCCCAGTCTAAAATAGCCCCCTAGGCTGTATTATATTTATATGCACAGTATGCAAGTCTGCCTGTAATGCCTGAGGGTCTCTAGTAAACCAATGCAGTTGTGCTTGTGGCTTTGAGTAAAATGTCCTGAAGCAATAGATGTAACAATGAACAGAACTTGGATAGCAATAAAATGGTGCTGCATTTTGACTGTCTCACTTCATTAGTAGATTTTCAGTTAATGCTTGACTGACAAAGCCACTGCTGCCCTGGGGCTAGAAATAGAACTGGCACATTAGGAAACTTAACCTTGGAAAAAAAAAGATGCTTAAAGATACTTTTCTAGGAAGACTGGAGGCACAGTCCTTTGCTAAAATCTCTCACAGACTTAGAAATATACTTGGGACAAAAGCAGTAGAACACAGTGACATTCACCTAATATTTCTAACATGGGCAGTTACAACTAATATTGCTGAAGATGTCCTTTTTTGTTGGAAGTTCATGTGATTACCCTACACAGAAACAGTACCTCAGTAGCAAACAGCTTAAGGCATAGCAAGACAGTTTGTTTAAGAAAGAAAATTAAGGCCATTCCTAAATTTGAAAAATGGCATGCATGGGGAACACTTCCTTTAGCTGACAGTTGATCTTATGGAAAAAGCCTGGAGGTCTTATACATGTTTTTTTTTTTTTCCCAGCTTGCGCAAGCAAACCTTGTGTGGCTTAGAGCTCCTTTTAGGCACCCAAAAAAATGAAGATACCAGATCAGTAAGACAGGTTTCACTCTGTAACTTTTGAAAAAGAATAACTCATTGTTCTTTTCTCACAGTGAACAATAATTAGGTTCTTGTACCTTCTGAGGGTTGTGTCTGTGACTTGTCAGCTATTCTTATTCTGTCACTAATTCCCTAAACCCTCATCAATGTCATGTTGTAATCTCCCTATGGACCCCCTGTTCTCACCGAGGAAAACTGCTGAGCATGGAAGATTGTTTTCTGATGGTCTCTAGATCCATGTATGATTGCAAGAACTCTAGGATACCTGTGTAAAATGCCCTGGGTTTCAGATCTCATGCAGTGCAGGATTCATTTAGTTGCAGCCATGTGTTGCCATGGTTATCACAAGATTAAGGCTTTTGTGACTTCAACCTTTGAAATTTACTTACGTTTTAATGTGTTAAAATACAGTATCATTTTTTCCTGAATTAAAGAGCTAGATTAAGCATATGCAATATAAGGATCTTCATCTGAGCAAACATTACACAGAAATCAAAATGTTTTATTAGTTCATTGATCTGAGATTTTTGAAGTTCCTCTTGGCAAATAAGTTCAACTTTGAGTGATGTTGCCCAAGTGTGTCTTTATCATTTATATAGTGATGGTTTTGTGAAGATGTCCAGTTGGAAGCCTTTAAGATTTTTGGCTAATTTAGCAAGCATTTGGTAAATGTCAAAGGGTGAAGGCTGCAACTAGGTCAGCAGAGCAAAGAGCTGACAGGGCAGAACAGAAAACAATGTAAAACTCGTGGCTTTACCCCCAAGTCCTCTTTCCAAACCAGGATTTTTTTTCCTTTGAAATGTCCGTATCAAATCCAGTAATTCCTTTGCTGTTCTTGTATTCTACCAAAATGTATAATGGTTTGTGGTATTGAAAGCTTCAGTCAAAACTGCATTTAAAAGACAGATATGAGCAACTCTTCATACAGTGGTCATATTCAGTATGCAAATGTACGGGCCATTAAAAAGAGCTCAAAATACAAACACATTCCTCAAGTCAAACTTCTCCTGCATGTGGCTGAACACATGTTCCATAAATCATTGAAGACCAAAAAACAGAACTCTCAGATCTCTCAAAAAATGCAAATAATCTCTATTCACATAGTGAAAGACATAAGTGCTACATTCAGGGTCACTACCTCTGCATTAATCTATACAAACATCTACAGTGGTGCCTGGTGTTTGTGGCTTTCAAATCCCTGCTTAGCTCCTGGCACTTTTAAAGAGCTTGATTACTTGGTGGAAAAATTTTAAACAAGGGGGAGGAATAAGAATGAGAAGTTCTGCTACAGAACTGACAGAGAGGAATCTTTCTGACATTGGTAATGTGCTGTCACCTACTTCTACCTTTTGTTTTTACCAAGTGGAAAACAAATTTACCAACAAATTTAACATACTTAAGCTTATAGAAATGGTACAGTTTGAAAAGTTGGTTATTACAGTGGTGCACAAGTTCTACTTACAGAATAGTGTTTTTTATCATCTTAACATGAAATACAAGGTAGCTATGCAAAACCTCCCTATTTGTCCCAGTTCACAGGGTACTGATGGGCCCTTTTTATCACAATTCTTGTGGATAACCTTCCCAGGAGCTAGCTGCACATACTGCAGATAAGCAAAAACTCCTAAGCCAGGTGAAATTTTTAAGGGTAAACTCTATTTTTTCCCAAAATCAAATTCTGTCTTACTATAGGGTGTAAGCAGTGGTGCAAATTATACAGGAATGATAAGAAATTTTGATGTAACAGTGCACTGTCACACTGAGTAACAGCAATTTCTAAGGCACTGAGACCACTGTCATCAGACATACAGGTATTAAACTGATTCTCTGCAATGAATCCTACAAAGCTGTTCCATAACGATCTGCTCAAAAGCCTGTCAAGGATGAGGGAACACAAAATTTTCCCTTCTTGCTTTTGCTTTGAGCCATTCTGGAGAATTTATCCTGGCCTGTGAAAAAAAGCCTGGCCTTTCTGTAGGGCATGAGACTACTGTCAACACTACAGAGGATCCAGAAGTGGTGTCGATGAATGTCACTGCTCAGGTTCTCTTATAATTTTGTGAAAACAAACTTGTCTAGAAATGAGAACTATCTTCTCTGTGCTTCTTTCATCAACCCATTCAAAAAGCATTATAGAAATCATTCATATATTTCTAAAATAACTGTATTTCACTTATTCCATAATTGAGCAGAAAGATGAAGCCATGAATTTTTTTACTTAAATCATGATCTGCTGCAAACGATAACTCTACCTCATAACAGTCTCTCTATCCTGAGATAAGATTGACTTGCTGAGATAGTATCAAAATGAAAGTCCTGGATATGACCCCTTACTTAAAACTTGCTCCTAAAACCACACATTGTTCTCTCTCCTTTGATATATGGCTTGGTTAATGAAATGACAGACAGAAAGGGAAACTTTAGGAAAAGTTCATTATCACAAATTCTGGCCTAATACACATATTGCTAAGTTCTGTTTAAACACTTCTGGGAATATAGCCTATAGAGTAGTCTCCAAAAGTTGATAGCAATCCCACTGTTTTCCACTTACTATATTTAACTGTCCCCTTTTGCCATTCTTCCACCCAAAAAACCCAATCCAGTCAGCCAGAGGTAGAGATTGTCCCCAGATGCAGCATTAGCAGTGTATTTAAAGGCTGAAGAATACAGGCACAGAGCATACAGAAAGACCAAGCAAAGCACCAGCTCTTCCAGGCAGGCATCAAAGTGAGTAAATCTGAGCTATTTACTACAGGCTGTTTAATTTCTTTCAACTATCTTCTCATTCCAACATTAGTCCTATGTACTTGACCTCTGCAGTTTACTTGGATGTTGAAACATTAAAAGCAAACAATGCTGTGCTTCGTCAGGCATTATTCAGAACTGTCAGCAATCATCACAGAAACACTTCTTGAATATCTTCAGTCTATGAAGTATTCAGTGAACTTGATTCTCTCTCAATGTTCTGTATGTTTTGGTATCTAAAGGTATTTTAAAGAAATCATGTATTGATCCTGAAGTAAATATTTTTAGAGATCATAGTATCTCAGAACAAGCTCTGCCTGGGCTGTGAAAATGTCACCAAGTAGTCCAATTGCAATCTTTGGCTAGGAGACAGATGTGTTCCAGAAAAAGGGTGAGCTCACTTTTCACTATGAATACATAATAATTGCTACCGATATTTCTGTGATTTATGTGGAAGTTCTCTAGCTGCTGACAACAAACTGTCAACACAAAGCATCATTCCAAAGATGTAGATATTGGAAATATTTTTATAACTGCTTTAAAACAAAAACTTTTCTAGGCATTCTACTTGTAGAAATGTGAAAATACAGAAAATGACAAGATGGCCTCTGAAGAAGTGATCAAAGCATGTCAGTGTTACCTACAGGTAATTTATTTTCATATAACAATACATTACATGTTTTTATTTCCCGAGATTCTATAAATTCTTGATGCATTTTGCTTGAGATTGAGATTTATGTGATACTAATATACTAGCTTATCTCCCAGCTGAAGAAATAAAAATTGGCAGATAAAAATGTTTTGCTCTGTGGCCACTGGTGTCTTTAATCAAAGACTTCTGAAAATGTTTCTCAGCTTCCTGACTGCACAGAAAAGGGAATCATCTATTACTCTGAAGACATCAATGAAGCTACATTAAGAACATTTGACAAATGTGGGAAGAGCACTACATCACATTGAACTCTCAGATGTTAGCTCTTGGACACCAATTTGTTTACAAATAAATGCAAAAAGAAAATTACTACCTGCCTGTGTTAATATTGTACTTCATTTTGAATTGCCTGTGTTGAATAGCATAGCAAGTAGATGTTATGAAATGAAACTTTCTAACTCCTACAATATCAGAATGCAGGGACTGTGGTTGTATTGATTTTTAATGCAGGTACTGAGTATTTGTAGACTTCTATTACAGCTTTTTACAATAGGAATCATTCCAATGAAAACAGTTAGTGCTTAGAAAGCAACATTATTATTTTTTTACTTTGGTGATAGAAACAACATAAGAATGCACAGATAACTATTAACTTAAAAGACAAGTCATGGTTTCCATTATTAGAGTGAAGGAACAATTAATCTTTCATCTATGTTCTGCAAAGTTTGAGAAATAAATAAGAAAATCTTATATAAATATATAAGAGAATCCTATCTTCATAGGAAGCTGGTGAAGTTAGATTCTTCACTAATATGTCAGACAAACTGTCAGAAATTAGCAAGTGGCCAAAGTCAGGTCTGTGCTCAGTCAGGACATAGATATAGCACTGCAGAACAGTACTAAATCAGTTCTATACCAGTACATACGCTTGAAAAATTATCAGGAAGATAATGTCATGAATCCTATAACTAATTGCATCTTGCAAGGACTTTTTTGGGCATACTTAATCAGCTGGTAAATGAATTGGGACCACTTACAGTACACAAACTACTGTTCATTTCCTATTTGTATGTGCTGGCAAGACACAGAGGAGGTAGGAAGCATGCTCTGATACCAAAATCCATATGAAAGTCAGGGCCAACTACACATGCACACACATACAAAATTGAAGCTTTAGTTTTTCTATTTCATTACTACTGTTTCATGATCATACTTCATTTAATAGACACTAGGAAAATATTCTGAAAACAGTTCACACTATAGATACCTGTGAAAGAAAAGGTAGAAATGTAGTATGAAACTGAACTAGTTTTATTCACTCCTTTGTCCCCTTCACTTCCACCCTCACAGAAGAGCTGCTTAAAATATTTTACCAGTTTTGAGAAGAAATAAAAAAGGTAATATTTTGTTTGGAAGTCTCATTGTTATTTTTAGACACTTATAACAAGACTATTTAAGATAAGGGTTTTTTTTTTTTCCTTCAGCTAGCAGACAAAAGCTTCAAGAAATTTCTTTCATGTACCATTGGCACACTCAGCAGGAGTCTAGGTTGCTGAGCAATAACCTTATTAGGTGTAATTCATCTTTTAACTAATACAACAAACTACTGATGGATTGACCAGAGAATAAAAAGCAAAAGACCAGGAGCTACTAAATAGTGAATTGAACATTTATACTATTATTTAATTTTGACAGATAAGTAATGAAAATTCATAAGCAAAAGTAACACCTCCTTCTGAATTGTACCTTAAAAGTTCACCTGCCTTTAAAAATGATATATTGTTCCATCAGTGTGCTTATGCGGCTTTTATAATACTGCTTTGTTATGTCAGAACACTGCTTTAGAAACAAACAACAATGGGCTAAATTAGGTAGGAGTTTAAGTGTGCAAAACTTGCATGCAAGCTATAGGAGAATACTGACATTTACTAATTATATTACAGTTGCCTTTAGGAGCCTCCATCAATGCCTGCTAAGGCACCTGTGAGGAGAGGAACAGGGAAACTGTGATGTTGTGCAAACACTGCTCTGGGTCTACCTGAGCTATTGGCAGGGACAAAATGACCATCTGCCTAGGGCAATTAGTTGTTGCAGCGCTCCTGAGCTCTACTTTCCTCAAGTTATGGCAAGTCACAAAGCTGGAGAATCCTGGATTTTGGAGTGTTTTGCATTTCAATGGATAAGTTTTTCTAAAGAATCCACAGAATCAACGACTTTACAAAAAAAGGAAAAACACCTGTTTGGATAGAGTCCTGTTCTGGAGAAAACTATACCAAGAATAAAATGCCAAAAATGAATGGATTAAGAAAGCATTATTTTTGTAATCAGAATATGCGTCTTGTTGAGACAAATTGGTGACCCTGACTTCTATAGAGACATAAATCTAGACGACTGCCAACAGCTTGCTATTTTTTTGCCAGCCGTTACCCAGGGTGTGGCATACCCTTAATATAGGCACAGCTTCCAGACCTTGGCTCCATGGGCTGATGTAGCCCCTTTAGGCATGTATAGGGAAGAGAAGATTTAGTTTTGCAAGATCCCAAGACCTATGTTTAGTTGCAGAATGAAAATTGTTGTCACACACTAATTGACTGCAGACTATGACTGGAAAGACAAATCTGGAAATAATACTTTACTCGTAGAAATACAGAATGACCTTCTAAAATAAGTATTCTGGTGTGATGGTGACAATTTAAGCCTTCATTGTACTCACTAGTGGCCACAAGTGTCACAAACCTTCACTGAAGGAAATTTACAAGCTGTGGTAATTGGTTTAGCAGCCTCATAAAGACTTCTGTACTTTATTCTTCTTAAGTGTGTGGACAGTAGAGATGTTAATAGTCACTGAACAGTTATCAGAAGTTATGTTCTGGACCTGTAACAGGATTGTTGTTCTATTCAGATTAATGTAATTTGTATTTCCTGTGGTAATTCACCAATTTATATTAATTTCTTTTCCTCTGAGAGCAAGGCACTATTCAGTCTGCTGCATTTTTTTATGTGCTGCTTACCACCACAGATAAGAACTTCAGGTGTTTATAGTGGTTTTGTTTTCTTTGGGTTTTTTTAAATGAAACATAAGCCATTTTGAACAAAATGTGTACTTGGAATTTGTGGTTGCTAGGGAGTGTACAAGTTCCCAGAATAAAAGACTTATCTCTATTATAAAATTTAGTAAGCAGGACTGTTCCATGAGCTTTCTTACCCAGATTTTCTACTGGGAACAGAAGCTGAAACAAACTCAGAAAATATGCAATATATTTTTTTCTCTGAAAAAAAATGGATTAACATCTTTGATCATTTTTATATCTATATTTCTCACTTAAAATTAGATATTAAAAGCCAGGCCTCAGGGCTGACATGAATGTTGCTAAAAAGGAGCAAAAATATTTTTCTTATGACTGTTGCAAGATAGTTTTACTAATTGTCACCTAGATAACTTGTGCAAAATCATGACTGCTTTGCATACCACTGAGGACTTGGTCTTGAAACTGCTATATGGAATTAGCATAGTGTGAAATGAATTCTTTTTTTTTTACTTGCCAAGCTACTAAGCAGGAATGGGAACCAATTTATATAGAAATTATGGGTAAAAACACTTATCCAACAAATAGTAATTATCAAGAATGCAAAGACATGTCTTTTGTGGTGACACAGCAATTTCTATTATGGAATTGAAGTTTATGGGCTGAATAGAGGAAAATGCTGAACATGTCCAATAGTTAAAAATATTGTGTCTTTAATATATACAAAAATACCATGATACTGAAGAGAATATTAAGCTTAAGGAAAAGGAAACATCATGTTCATGATCCACATCCCTCCTAAGGAAGCTCTGATATAATTGCAGCTCATACTAGTGTTAAGCCCAAGATAGTACTAACAATTGAAGTGTCCACCAGTGTCACTTTTTCCCTTAAGCGTGCAAAGGTTCTGAATGCCACTTAAAGCAGGGCACCGAAAATGTAAACTTTAACCATGGGATTTTGTGAGCTTTCATCTATTCTTGTTTTGCTCTTGGCAAAACTTTAAAGAACTGGCTTGCTTCTATCTGCATTTAATGTGGGTTAATAGGAAAAATGTGCATGGGCATTGATAGCATAATTATAAAATAAATTCAAGTGCATCTTATCAGTAAAATACTCTGTGTGTATTTTGGAGTGGAGAAGGTACAAGGTCTTCCTGCTGGTGCTTTAATCTTTTCTAATAGCCAGTATAAAGTCCTGTTTGAACAGGGACAAATACTTGCTAAAGCTTTGAATTTATATTGACTCACCATACAGAATGTGTAGATGTGTTCAGCTTTAATGGAATATATGATCTGTGTTAATTTAATCGTAAAATAAACTTCACAGATTATCTTTCATTGGGAAGCAAAAATGTAGACAGCCCCTGATAGTTCTCCAACATATTGTTGGAAGCTTCTTCATTGAACATGTTCTTACAGCTCCCCTGGGAGCAAACTGTATCACGCAGTTCACCAAACTATCCTCTTCATTCTCCAAGTACTACTCCAAATATTTCAAGAGATATATTGGATGTTCCCAGGTATTACTGTGGTATGGGTGATATGCACCCCATTTGTACCAATGAAAAAATCTGAAGTTTCAAGGACACCTGGGGCCAAAATTTCTTCCTGATGCTGAAGAGGTCATGAGCAACTGTTATGGAAGTTATTTGTGAGCCAATACAGGTTTTCATTCATCCCTCAATTATATCTCATTTTCAGCAAGGTGGCAGAGAGGATAGTGTAATCAGGGATACCCAACTTGCATGGAGATTTGTTACCACCTCCCTAAAAAAACCCCAAATAGCAGTATGGTGGAGAAAGCACAAGAACCAGTTCATTGCTGAGAACTAATCTGAATTAGGTAATAAAAAAAATAATTTTTAACATCTAAACTTGAACTGATATTTTCTGACGCTTGCTGAAATTTAGAGAACCATAAAGGAGCTTGTTTTGTTAAAAACTGTGTTGCCCAAGAAAATAATAGATTGTCAAATGCTCATGTGGATTTAAATCATATTTTTACTAGATCAAGGAATAAAACAGAGGTCTCCAAGCAGAAATAATACTTTTTGTTAAAAAAAAGTAATCTCCTAAGATTTAAGAACCTTAATAACCTCCTTCTAACTAGGAAAGTACCTCACTAACATAGTTACCTTGAAAAGATGAGCATCTGCTATTAATTTTATCAAGTGCATGTTAAAAGCTGGTGTAAAAGCAGAGAGTGCTAAAGGAAAAATGTCTTTAAAATTCTTGTTAAAGAATAACATTTGAATGAAAAAATATAGCAAAAGGCTTTGTTTTTAATTTTGAATGTGGTCCTTGTTCACACTGGAAAGTTTAACTCTGGCTAGCATGGGAATTGCCTACAGAATTGCTTGCTTAAGAATGCTCTTACTCATATTAAAATATTTCAATAAGAAATTTTGCATTAAGTCAATAGAGTAGAAAAAGCAGTAATCCTTAAGTCTCAGCTTGTGTCCTATTCTATTGCTGAATAAGAGTAGGCACCAGCTTTGAGTAGTAGAAAATAAATATATAAATAGGCAATGCATTTCCTAGCTGTTTCAGGCCTTGCACATTTCCATGACACAATGTCTGCAAGTACAATGGCATAATGCCCACTGGGGAATGCTGGAAGACTGGAATGTTATTTGTTCCCAAAACTGCATTTCCTTGTAAGGGAACAAGCTTAACTTGGCAAACTATTTCCAACCTTTCACTACATTTTCAGATAAAATCAAGGTTGTCTTGTTTTTGTTTTGTTTGCTTTGTTTTTTGTTTTTTGGTTTTTTTTTGGGAGGGGGGGATGGTGGGGTTTTTTGTGTGGTTTTTTTTGGTTGTTTGTTTGTTTTTTTTCTTTTTAGGATCAGAGGATGAGGGACGCAGAAGTAAGCATCTTCCTGTGGCTGGTAATACTGAACACATAATAATAAAAGATTATTCCTTTAACAGATCCTTCAAAGTCCATTCTTAATGATTAATAAACAAGCCATGTAAAAAGTAATTTCTTAATTTATATAAATAATTGCATATTTAAACCTAATAATAGCTTAAATGCCTCCTAATAAAATGCTTCCTGAGGCTGCATTGGTACAACTTAACACAGAACTGAAGTGGTAAGAGAAAGCATACAGTCTACTAATGGGTGCTGATCTACAAATGTTTCAAGGATAATAAACCCTGTACTTCATTGCACAGTCTGACAAAATGCTTTTCAACTTGCTGCAGCTGACTAGTATTGCTTCCAGAACAGCAGCAATACCAGAAATGGCCTTGTAGGAAAGAGGTGAAAAGTTGGATATTGCATTGATTGATACTGCCTCTGAATTTAGATCCAAAGTAAGTCTTCAAGCATTTGTTAAATGCCTGACATTATGCTCCTTGCAGGAGCTATTCCCAAAGCCTGGGATAAAGCCATAACATAACATGAAGCATTATCTAGTTTCTTTGGAGGTTAGCATTTAGGTAGATTTCTTTTTAACCCTTCACCTTTCCATGCATTACTCTTTATAACAAAGGGAAGATTTTGAAGATGGTAAGATATCAGTGAGGGGGAAAGAAACAAAGCTGATGGAAAAAGCTTCACAGTTTTAGAGCAACAACAGGTCAAAAAAACTGGAATCAGGGAAGATTAATTCAAAAGGGAGCTGTACTAAGGGGCAGACTAAAAACCCATGAAAACATTCTGACTGGAAGGCTGGTAAATAAATTTGGGAAATAAAACTGAATGAGAGAAAAGTCTCTGACCATGAACTGTGCTGAAAAATGAAAAGGTGAAGTCTCAGCTGTCAGTCAAGGATGATATTTCTGTGGAGTAATGAAAACAAGCTATTAGGCTCACACCTAACCTCCTGCCTGAAGTGTTACTCTTGCTGTCCACTTTCCTCCTTTGTAGGTCTGTACTTCCCTCCAAATTTGTGAGAAAGATGGCAGGTCTCTATTTTTGCTTGGAGAGAAGAAACTCAAGAGATGACATGGATGAAATACGAATAGCTCAAACATGCAAGACTGGAAAAATTTGATACTTTATTGGATTTACTGTCATAATTGTTGAAAGCTGGACCTGAGTCTTTTCCTGCATACACCTTGAGCAATATAATGATGCTCAAGTAGTGATTTTAATAGGCTGCAGGGGGTGTGTGTTCCACATTTAAAGTGGACCATGTACAGATTTAAAAGCTTTCTGTGGAACTGAAGAGTTTGCATGCTGCTTCAATATCTGTCTGTACACTAATGCACAAAATACATCCTCATGAAGCAAGCAAACAGAAAGTTCTCATACATCTCAAGGTTTGCAAATACTCAGTCCTACACCTTGAACACCTGCACATCTACAAAAATAGCCCTTGAAAAGTTAGCCTAAAGAATCAGTTCAGTGAAAGAACACTTTACAAAGGGCCATACAAAACTTATATTATCCATTTTTTCCTAATAAAGGAAAAACAAATCTTTAGGAAACATCTGGCTTCCCAGAATGTGTAGGAAGTCTATGGTTAACTCCCTCAACTGCAGCTTAAGAAGTATTTGTTAGCTTGAATAGGAGCATTTTAATAAAGCAGCAGACATCATCTTGCTCGGGGAAATTGCACTGACAAGACACTCATGAAAAATGGACATGTTTGCTCAGTGCACCTAAAGTGGCTGCAGTAGGGAAAATAGAATGTTAAGTAAGTGAGAAAATACTGAGCAGTGTGAACTGATACTGAATACAATACTGCTAAACTTCAACAGTGCAAGTAGCCCAAGTTACCGCATACATTGCAGCTAAGCCCTTCCAATAACAACATTTGAATTCAGTCATACTCCATTATATATCATTAATACAAAATTAAGGGGGGGGGGGGAGGGAAGGGAGGGTGAGATGCTGACAGAAAAAGTTTTGATTTTAGTCCAGGAAGCTGTACTGGCAAAGCCTGGACTATAAAACGTATTTTAGAGCTTGAGAAAACACCAGCTTTTTGGCAAGATAGGTTTTTAACAGCTGAACCATGAAAGAAATCCCCGAAGATTTCACAGCTGGCTACCTACAGCTATGACACGGGGGCAGGCAGCACGCAGGATCAGTTTTCAGATGTTTGCTGCCATCTAGTGTCTTTGTCTATTATCAACCTTTAAAAGGAATGGCCATTTTAGGTGACAAATTAAGCAGTTAAAGTGGGTATCGGCATGCTATTCTGCAGTTGTCACTGCAGAGGAAAGCAAACCAAATGATACTTTACATAAATTCGGGGGCTTGCCTAGTGTAGAATCAGGACAGAAGGTTCCTTGAAAATGGGAACTGCACGGCCCTGCTAATGGGTCTATTTCAGCACAGTAACAAGAAACACTATTTCATGTAGACTGGAGAGGCATACTATAAAATAAAATTGAACTATATGTTCTAATATTGTTGTTGGAAAAATGTCCTAAATCATGTGCTATTTGGGAGCATTCCAAGATCTGGGGACACACAAATGAGCAAACACCTAAAAATACTGCCTACCAACTAAACAGAAAGAATGATGCTTTATTACAAAATATTTTCAACTTCACCTATGATTGTTATTTTGATAATAAAACTTGTACAGCTGACATTCAGCCTACAGGTAATGCATCACCTGAAGAGCAGCACCATATTAGGTGAAAGAAATATCTGACTTCATTTTTAGGAATATTTTACTGTCTTTGCCCAAATGAGTCCAATGAATATAATTTTACTGTTACAATAACAATTTAGTAACAGTTTTCCTGCTATACTTTAAGACAAGAATCTGCAGCCATAAGTTATAATTCTATTTCTAAAAAAGTAAATTAAAAATCCAAAACCCTTTAAGTCTTGACTTTTTAAAATATAAACCCCTTGCTATAGCAACCATTAAATCTTATCTGAAAACTGGCTTTATAAATATAGCTATACACATCACCAACATCAACAGTGCAAAACTAAAATACTTGTGCTAAGACACTATCTGTAAAGTATTTTGGTACCTAACAAAATGACTGACAATATGAAATCATTATGGCAGCAAGCCTTTTGAAGAATTACTAAAATAATCTCAGTTTAGATTCACTGATCACGAAGTGAGCACAAGCATCTATTTGTAACACAGTGCCCACGTATGTGGTTATTATAAATGTAAGAAATTAGAAGTGATCCTTCAAGGATCAGTCTGGGCCATAAAGTAGTTGAAGATGGTGGTACTTGAAAAGGATGCTTGCAGCAGGAACATAACTGTCCCAAACTACCTATCTGTGACACTGAATGGTATACATTGACCATGGAGTGCTAGGGTTAGTGTGTGCTATTACTTCAGCATAGCTCTTCAGAGGTCAGCCATCAACAAATGACAGTATAAAAACTTTTTCTAGATGGTATATTAAGATGTGCACTGGTAATATTTTACATAGAAGAAATAGGGTCAGAGCCATGAAAACAGTGGTGTCTACCCTATTAGACCATTGTAGCCAGGGCAGACTGAGTATTAAAAGCAGTATTGATGAATAGAAGTAGTCTGTCCTAAATGAAATGATCACTGTTATATTGCATTATTAATGCAATTAGTGTCTGTTCTTACAGCATGTTAATGTAGGTTTGAAATTAGAGAATAATTGTTCATATTATGGATTTCTATATTTGTAAGTCAAAGCTGTTCTAGAGTAATGACACATGCAGAAATACAAATCACATTAATTTGCATTCATCTCCAAATGAGTGGTAATTTAAAAAAATGGAAAAAAATTACTGTACTCTTTACTTCAAGTGATCAGCTAACAATTTAAGCATTGCCTTTTATGGTTTGGTTCTGATGGTTAACTACTGAAAGTTATATTCACAAATATAGTTGTAGCATTATCTCAATTTAAGATTAACTTCAAGGCTTGTCCATGCTTCAGGTATACTTCTGAAGCTTTGCTGCCCATGGCTTTGGGAAATGCTTTAGCTTGCCAGTTTAACCTCAAAGTCTCAAATCCTAAGAGAGTACCCATGGGCTGGGACACTTCCAACTGCTTCTGGAGTTGATCTATACAATATACTATATTGAGCTACTGACAGAATGAGTATACCTTTTATTTTTACTTCTGTTCAAGCTCATCTCCAATATTTGGAATAATATTGCAGTTGGGGAGCAGCCTTTCCTGTGCAGTATCTGTGCAACTTCTATTTGTGCTTCACCAACAACTCAATGAAGGCTTGGACTGTGACATACCTAAATTTGTCCTTGCAGGTTTGGATTAGAGCAGGCTTTGCTTTATTTTGGCCAGGAACCTTGCTGCTTCACAGTGTGCAGAGTTGAAATCACATGAACAATAACAGTACTTTAAAGCTGTAGCCAGAGTGTGTTCCATAAACTTCCAACAGTTCTGTTAAAATTAGGAATCGCCATGATACCCAGCCCTGGTGCAAGTTCCTAGCACAGATGGTGAGAGCACACTTATAGGAGAGGATAATGTTTTGGAGACAGTGGGTGGATCCAAATGCACTTGTTAGAGGTCAGATTTTACAGCTTTTCTCAATTTCTAAACATGAAAAGGTGAAGCACAAGTTTTGCAAGCCTGTCTAACATAACTGTTTGCTAAATACAGACCACTCCAATTCTCAAACACCTGCTTCTAATCAGCTATGAATACCAACATGCCCCTTATGTTAGGGCCTCTACTAGTATATTTAACAAGTCTGCTGAAAAATGGTCCTTGAAAAGACTGGATGAGATTCACACTTAAATTCTGAGGAAAATATAGTCTGTCAGTTTCAAAGCTTACCACCCCTAGCTGTCAATATTCAAGTTCACATGTTCACTTTCAGTCTCTATGGCAATTTTTAAAGCTTTCCCCAAAAGATTATGTTATTACATGACTTAGTGATAATGCTACAAAATGTTATTGTGAATTCAAAAGATTGAGGGAGATGGAAGATCATAATTTCAAATGCAAGGTATTTGATGGGCTCCCTTGTCCTTTCTGTAGCTTTCTCATGAGTACTCCCATTTTAATCTTTGACCTCTTTTCTTCTAATTATGTCCTTGTGTATACTTCTTTCTCTGAACATGCCCATCAACCTTCCCCCCCCCCCCCCTTATTCAACTGATCTTGCTTAACAGAATGCTGCAGATTTGATATGCAAGAGTTTAGATTGACCAGAAGTTTGCCAGCTTTGTGGTTACCAGTCAGATACTTAAGTTCTGGAAGAGAATGAAAAATATAGGAGAGACATTGCTCTCTGGACTATTTATATAGCTTTCAGGTCACCTGGAAACTTCTCTAAAAAGATGTTTTCTTGAATGAAAAAATACCTCTATGAGTGTGCTGAAATACTTCTTCCCATAAAATGCAATTTACTAAAATATATTTTTGTGAGCAGCTCTGACTATAATTTGATGGAGCCTGAAATTGAATTCCTTTAGTCTGCTGAAAATCCCACCCTAGCCTTTTTGACTCTAACCAGGTGTTTGTTTGAGTTGCTCTGGATTTATGGATTCTCACTTGTATTTAGGAAAACACTTGCTTGTTTTACATGGAATTTATTAAACCTCTGCACTAGAGATATACAACAGCAAAAAAAGTAACTCACAAAGGAAACTTAGACTGACTTTATGCCTTTCTCACTCAGCCTGAACCAGAAATTTCCATAAAATGACCTGCAACCTCAAGTGCTTAGGAAAACTTTACTACTCCAAACACAATAATTGAGCTACAGCCAATATCCTACTTCTAGTACTTTTATTAGAGGAGCACTTTTACCACTTTTGGGATATGACTCACTGAGGTGATAGTCATTCACCTCAGGCAGCTTTTTATTGTGGAAAGTATTTCAAACATCAAAGTTAATGCCCTGGAGAAGAAAATTTACTGCAAGTTGGGGGTCATTGCCCTGCAGCAGGCGTATGCCCTGGGTTACAGAGACACCAGACTTACTCAGCAAGCCACAGCCTTGTTCTGTGGCTGTGGTGGAGGTGGATTCAGAGTCCCCTGATTAATGTCCTGCAGCTTCTGAGGCAGGTTTCTAAACAGTAGGCAGCTTACTGGATGAGAGTGACAGAGGACACTGGGAAGAGGTAGCTAGGTACAGTTACTCTACTGCCCTTATGCTTCGGAAACCAAATAAGAGTAATCTTAAATATCATTAAGAGCTCTGTCTTATAGTAAGATGTAAAATGGTGTCTGTCTTTTAGATTCCTGATAATGGAATCAGAAGTATTTTCTCTGAGCACTGGAGGGCACTGCAGCACTGAGGAAGAAACATGCTTCAAAAAGGACATTCCAGAAAATAATGAAGGCTTGCAGATATGAGGAGGCACTGGGGGGGATTAGAAGACAGCAAAGCACCAATCTTTCATTACTGATCTGGCACATTCAGTCCCACTTCAGCTGGAAGCATTACAGCTTTATATATAGTCCTGCAAAGGTCTAGGTGAACCTCTATATAGTGAGGCTCTGTAGCTTCAGATACGTGCTTTTCAAGTACACTCATATTCCTTGAGCACTTGAATTGATTTTCTCATGTATTACAGCATGTTTCAGATTTTAGTGAACAAAATATACAGCCAATTCTGCCCATCCAAAACACAAAGCTAAGTATTCGGGGGAAGGAGTCTCTGTTTTGCAGTCTCAGTGTGTTATTCAGTCTGTCCACAATATAAACCTCAATTAGGTCATTAGTTCTTTAGCTCAATAATGGTTTCCTAAAAACCTGCAGCAGGTACCACACTACTTTTCCCTTCCTTCTCCAGCCACATCTTGTAGCTATTTATGAGCTAAAAGGGAAGGAGAGAATCTCATTAGAGGTAATGGCTCTCCCCTGCTTAAGAAACCAGCAGAGAAACAGAAGGGGGAAAAAAAAAAAAAAGCTTCTCTATATTGAAAATGGGAACAGAAATTATTAAGGGGATATTTAAGGTCATTTTAATAGAAATTCTTCCTGTGAATTTCAAAAGCAAAGCAGAGACACAGTGAGTAGGTGTGATGGCATTCCTACCTTTACAGTCAGAACATGTATCGAAAAATATAGCTCCTTACTCTTCTTGCTTTTCCTCCCACTTGCAGCATTTACACTCCTTTTCAACTCCAGTTGTCAATTACCTTCCACGCAGACATTTTAATATATCGTTATTCTGTCACTTTCCATGTTATTGCTCTGTAAATCTTGTTACATCTTATTTCTCTCTCATTACAGTCCTGTCCTTTCATCTTCCATTTTGTTAGGAAGTCTCCCTAATCCTTTTTTGCTTGCCAGTCTACTACTCTGTTTCTCAGCTTCCATTCTGAATCCCCAAGACACTTTTGGTTTCATCTTTGTGTACCTTCCCTTACACAGACATTTTCCCCTTTACTATTAGATTTTCTCAAAGTCAGACAGAATCTTATTCCTATTTGTTTAGGAGATGCCTGCCTGCAGCCATCCCCTGGTAACTCTGCTGAGGTCTCACTAGGTAATAAGGAAAGGAAGGCTGACAGCAAGAGAAGTGATCATTGTGAGAGGAGCAAGACTGTGGTACAAGACAGGTTTCAAAGCTAAAGGGAGAAGCAGGTAGATACATCTCCTAGGGATTCTGTGAAACTGCTCCAAAACTTCAATTTCATCTGAAGTAGCAAGATCAGTTTCTACCTCCCAGGTTACAGCAACTGCAAGGCATGCACATCACCAAGTCTCAGGTCTCTGTCTCAGGGTGGCAAGAAGTGTTTTTACTGATCAGAAAGCTTTCTGCCATCTTGTGAGAAGAAAGGATTGTAAATACAATTACTTGCAGCAGACACTGTCAGCTCCCAGAGCCTGGAATGAGGTATCAGGGAATAAATGCATTTGTCTTATAAGCCTATGATCTTCAGTCCCATATCCATGCTGGGAAGTGTACCAAGTTAAGAAAGCAGAGTTAGATGCCTTTTAATCTTTTAGCAAATCCAAACCAAGTTCTTGCTGTGGCTGTAAATCACATTCTGTGCCAGGTTTCAGCAGTAAAAGCTAGTTAGGCAGAACTGAACATGAAAAGAAAGTGATATTTTTATTTAGTAATATTTATATCAATGCAAATTAAAATTTTGTATATTTAAGCTGCATGAAGTTATCAGTAAAGCTTGCAAAAATACCAGAATGAAATATCTATTTGAACCTCAGACTGACAGGGTTGAGTTTCTCTGATTCTTGTACCTGGTTATTTCTTTCTTAACAGAATTAAGTATCTTCCCAGCCAAAACATTGTACTCAAGCTTATAAAATCTAAAAACAACCAAATTTCTTACTGTCTATCTACTAATGCTTGTGCTAATCAGTGATGGGAGGGGAGAAGAGAGAAAAAGGCACAGATATTTTTGTGCTTGGCATCACCAACTGTCTTGCGATAACATTATGCTGGAACCATTCTTTCATTGCCCAGTCAAACTTGTTTAAATTAAAAAGGTCAATTAAAACATGCAGAGCAAAGATTTACTTGTTGTGAAGAGTTACAGTAGCTAGAAAATGCAAAGTTCTACTCACAAGCAATACAGCTTTTTACAGGTCTGTGCAGCATGTTACAAATTGAAGAATCATTTCTAACTTCATTATAAAACTGAGCAGCTTTTCATGCTCTAGCTCGTATAAGTGTATGGGACTAAAGCAGACCTATGCCACCCTTCTTCATACTAGGGTGAATAACCTAATACAGCAGGGCATAGAAAGAACAGGTGATGCATCCTTTAGAATGGTGCTACTCGTTGCACACATGTAAGCGTGACAGGGTAGGGGAAAAGGATATGCCTTGCTTACACCCCTCAAATATGTTGCAATAAATGCAGTTTGACAGTGCAAATTTTCCCTTCAAAGTGAGACAGTCCTAAGGATTATAAATGGTGCTATGTACTATATGGATGTTTGCTTATTTTTTGTGACATGAGCTGATTTTCCTGCCTAGAAGAATATCATCTGGATGCCCCATCCCTGTGTTCAAGGTCAGGCTGGATGAGGTTTTGAGCAACAGTCTACCTGAAGAGTAAAACTAGATGACCTTTAAGGTGCCTTCCAACCCAATCCAAACTACTGCACCATAAGGCAGCTTTCCCTGTCAGAGAGCTAAGGTAGTTCCAAACTGTGTGGTTGTCTTTGCTGGTGAATAGAAATGCTCAGGTATGGTGTTTCTTTTCTCTTTAGTCTCCTTGAGGGGTCAGATTAATCAATCAACCAACTCAGTTTGATGATTGCGCTCATTGCTGGAACTGGTTTATTTGCTACTAAGCTGAGCATTTCTACTTCACTTTTTGGGTATACACTGTGTTCTGAAAAAAGTTTCCGGTTCAAAATGATTCCAATGTACATGAAATATTTTAAATTGTCTCCAACTTATAGTGTTAATGCTGCAGATAGCATAACAAGCTGATTTGATTATGCCCAGCATTATTCAGCAAAGGAAGTGCATTCACTCAATGTTGCTAGGCTACAAGCCTTATTTACAGTTAGTTAGAAGCTTCCAGGGCAGAGAGAGCTGAAAAGCTCCAAGAGCAGATGTAAGAATGGGAAATAATAAATGGCACTAAAGATCTATTAGAATTCATTTTAGTTTGTGTTGTAGCATGGGATCCCAGTGAAAGAACAGATGAGCAGCAAACACCTCAGTATTTAACTAACCCATTACACTAAAGGCACTAGAGTTCAAGAAAGTAGAGCGAAAGGGCAAGAAACAACTAGCACTGCACAGTAGTTAAGTCAGATGTCAAATTTAACATAGGGGTTTGATTTTTGGAAGTCAGAAGCTGAAAAATAAGCCACTAAGAACACATATAAGAAAAGGAAGATGCACCTACAGAGAGGTCTGTTAACACAGAATAATAGATGCTTAGCTGGGCCACTCTAATGAAATCAAGTCTTCTTATCTGCAATTTGTTCTCACTACTTCAGCTGGACACACACCTACCTTAGGCCACCCCTTGTTTAGCAATATGGCTACCCAGCAAGCTTCACACACCTTAACTTAACAATTACAAAGCATTCCTACCTGCAGCACCTCATACTTTTTCTCCAGGGTCCTTCACCAGCTTTGTCTCTGCTTTCTTGTGGACAATGAGCCATCACACAGCACTGTTCCAAAGGTCTGAACACAGCAGGCAGAGCCAGGGGTTGCGACATGGTCCACCAACAGCCTCAGCAGAGAAGATGAACCTTGGGTCCAGCCAGGAGCAGCAGAAGACAGGCTAGGGACTGCACTATAACACAAGCCCAAGGTCCAGCCAGGAGACAAGCTACCAGCAGCACTAGCCTATAGTGCAGCTAGGAGGCATAGCTGGAGACAAGCACACCTGCCCCACAGCCCAGTGAAAAAACAGGCACAGATCAGACCTGAGCTTAAATGGTGTCCTGGGCCTATAAGCAGTGGGTGCATGGGTGGAGGTCCCGGGTGAAGTGCTTCAAATCAGTTAAGACCTCTTGGTGCCCTCTGGGCCTTGACACTCTTTATCCATTTTATGGGTTTTCAAACAAATAAAGTGACAATGCAGGCACTCAAGCCTGGGTCTGAGTGACTGTATGCTGGGGGTATCATCTAAGTGCACAGGTTCCCTGTGCTCCAAGGTTAAGCAGAGAAATATGTTTTATACTAATGAAACAGTTTACCTACACAGAAAACAGTCTGATTTATGGAATACAGCGACATCAAACACAGGGCAAAAATAGATTTTGCCCCAAGATATCTTGAGTCCTGTCCTGTCAGGAAACAGGTACCTACATCTCCAAAATAAATCACTTCCACATCTTCAGTTTCAGATCTAATGGGTTCAGAAATATGTTTGTCTTGAAGTTGTTACTGAAAGGTACGTCAGCATACATATGTTTGCATACCAGCCTTAATGAAAAAATCACAGATACAGAATAATAGCTTGTCCCAGTTGAAGGAACAGGGGAGGAAATTTTAAATGGCTGAAATGCTGGATCAGGATGCTAACCATAGCTGTACTGTAAGCCTGACGACTAAAACTTGGTGAACGTTGTGAGTCATATTAGGCTGTACATCCCCTACCCTGCCTGGCTGGGCCCATTCATGTCAGTGTGATACAATGCTGGAGAGGCAAGAGGATCTCAGCTGAGATAAAGAGCACATTAAAAAGCGAGGAGGGAAACAAGTAAAGTGTGTTTACAGCCTGCTCTGTTTGCAGCTGGTATGCAATAACACCCATCACTTGAATGTTTAAGGCTCTATTACTCAAGAAGAGGAGTGGCAGTAGCTGCAGGCACAGAAGCAAATTTTACTCCATTAACCCTCAAATACCACCTAGAGGAAGTTCTCATCTTCTCTGGAGTTCCTTTGTTTTATAGTAGTGTAACAGAGGAGAGAGCTTGACTCATCTAATTCAGACACAGCAGGTGAGAGAAAAAGAGGCAAAGTGTAGGAGGCATCATATGCAGGGAATCCATTAGTATCCTCTTGCTCGGAAGGAAGGAGCTATGGGTCTGTGCATCTTTGACAGGCTCTCACAAACATGTCAATGAACAGGATGCCCAGCAGTCTCTGAACTGTGGCTGGTTATTGCCCATACCCAGCAACCTGCCCCCTCTTGTGTGCTGGCTCTGGAGATGCACAGCCTCCTGCAGACTGTGGTGCCCAGGTGTCCTGGTTTGAGCAGTAGCAGTCATTTTTTCTCCTTCTTGGTAGCTGGTGCAGTGCTGTGTTTTGACTTTCAGGCTGAGAACGATTGCTGATAGCACCTATGTTTTGAGTTACTGCTCAAATGTTTGGTTTGTCCAAGGCCTTTTCTGAGCCTCATGCTCTGCCAGGGAGGAGGGGAGGCCGGGAGGAAGGAGAGACAGGACACCTGACCCAGGCTAGCCAAAGAGGTATTCCATACCATAGCACGTCATACCCAGGACGTAACTGAGAGAGACCTGAAGGGCTGGAGCTGGGGGGGATGGAGGAGGTATCGGTCGGTGCTCGGTCGGGCAGGGTGGGGTGAGTTATGGGTTGGTGGCTGGTGAGATGTTATATTCTCTTCACCTGTTATTGGCTTTATCATCATTATTTGTAGTAGTAATGGCAGTAGTGATTTGTGTTATGCCTTAGCTATTAAACTGTGCTTATCTCAATCTGTGGGGGCCACATTCTTTGGATTCTCCTTCCTAACTCTCTGTGAGTTGGGGGAGCAAGGGGGGGGGAGTGAGTAACGAGCTGTGTGGACTTGGTTTAAACCACGACACCAGGTAACTGCTGGCACCCTGCTTTTCTGCCGGGGGAGGGGGGGGAGGGGGCAGCAACATATCTGCTCGTGTATGTCACCATGTCGCCCTCCAGCAGCAGCAAGCACAGTGGTCACTAGCTGTATGGGCATTGACACCTGATCCAGCTAGGAGCTGGAGTGAAAGGCTGCTCTTCCACCACAGGGTCTTCACCCTGCATTAAAACTATGTTCCCTATCGCTATAGTAGGCAGTTCCTGTGAAGGTCAGTTTGCTCTGCACAAGGAGTCTTGTTCTATGGGACCCCATCCTTCCTGTGCACAGTAATGAAAAGCAGGTGCCTAGTCAGGGTCACAGATGTACTGACATACTGCAGAAGTGAGCTGAGGAACACTGAAATGTACAGGGTCCTTACAGACTTACACCGACTAAAGATTATTCTGCTTTAAAAGTGCCACTAACCACTTCAGGCAACTTTAATGTCTGAACTGCTGAGTTTGGATTAGCGACTTTCAGAGATGATTTACAGCTTATCTGTGTTAATACAGACCTTAATTTCTCTGATTGTTTTTACCATGGTGAACTAATAGCAGCCCCTGGCAATAACATGGATGTTTCTATTAGATATGCATTCACCTTATGAAAGTCTAATGCTTGATACTAAGTGCTTGGGGGGAAAAACCCGGCTTTTTCTGGAAACCTGTATGAAAGTTTTGCTGTATTGCATTTATTATGGCATTAAAATTTAGTCTGTGCTGAAAAAGATGGGAAAGAAATTAATGCATCAACCACTGTGTTTTCTGTATGTAAAGGCTGAACATCCCCAAAGAATTTCAGCTTCCATGATGAGATTTTTTCCTCTCTAAAAAACAACTCTGCCTTTTTTGCCTTGCTCAGCTATGATAGAATCATTTAGCAAAAGTGGAGGATTCCTAAGTTTATTTAAAAGAATTAATTTGTAAATTTATCTATCGATTTCGGCCAAATATGCGTGATTGGAATTTTACTACTTCCTAGGCATTTTATTATAGAAAATATGAAAATTTTACATCATAAATTCAGTTATTTAAATTTAGTTCCTTATTTTTTTTAAAAGTAACGTTTCTTTTTCTTTTAGATAAATCTCATTTTCTTAAGTGACAAAATAGAAAAAAATAACCCCCACTCTCTTGTTACTATAAGTTAAATTTTTATTGGATGTAGTTGAACTTCTAAGAGGGAGGTGGTTTTCTTGATTAAGAGAGGCAATTAATCAGTTTAATCATGTTTTGAAAACCCCAGACAATTAATGGATCTTAATATTGATGGAGGGAAACATCTAGTCTGGCCTTGATCCATCACTGGAATAAGGAAGAGAAATTACTTGAATTGTCAGTGGATGTGAGCTGGGAACTAACTGAATCCCTGAAATACTTAGGTGACGTTCTCAACCTATTACCCCAGGATTCTCAGGCCCCTAGTTCTGGACAATCCACATTGTTGTTGCATACACCGATCAT